>NC_090646.1:144054891-144299891 GCF_040937935.1 Hyperolius riggenbachi | reverse complement strand
TGGCACAGGACCCTCTGAGCCATGGATGAAGGACACAGGGCAGTGAAAAGGCTAGGCCTCTCACCGACCAGTGAAGGTGTCCTTCACCCATGGCTCCAAGGGTCTTGTGCAAGTGATTAGGATCAACAAAGTAAGGAACAAGAGGAATCAAAGGCACAGGTGCAGGACTACAGGTGCTGTGCAACAGGCACAAGGTTGTGACCCAGGTAGTGTCTTTCGGGGACACCAGGCCCTAAATTATTAGTGCTTCTAAAACCTAACGACTGGCACAGGACCCTCTGAGCCATGGATGAAGGACACAGGTCAGTGAAAAGGCTAGGCCTCTCACCGACCAGTGAAGGTGTCCTTCACCCATGGCTCCAAGGGTCTTGTGCAAGTGATTAGGATCAACAAAGTAAGGAACAAGAGGAATCAAAGGCACAGGTGCAGGACTACAGGTGCTGTGCAACAGGCACAAGGTTGTGACCCAGGTAGTGTCTTTCGGGGACACCAGGCCCTAAAGTTCAAGTTCAGCAAAACCAAAAGTTAAAAAGCCCTGTGATGGTATCCTTCCTCCGAGGATCGGAGGTATTCAGAGGAGCATGTCCAGGAACAATTTGACTTTTTTTTTCAAATTGTATCGGCACCACTACTAGAAAAGGTGGGAGTTGCTGCCTGGAAATCTGGACTCTCTTGGGTGCTGGTCGTGGATGAGCTGGACCCTGACAGCGGTGGCCCATATTGACTGCCTCTGTAGCCGGTGTACATCTGTGATGATTGCCAGGTGGGCACCGCTGTTGGTTGTGGGGGTCTAAAAATTGGTGGTTGCAATAATGGCGTGTCCATGTGCTGTTTAATCACCTCCAGCAAATTGGAATGGCACGCCATCAGGTTTTGTGAAGGCACCTTTTCTAGATATGGTATTAGAGACATCACAGTGTGAAAACACGGGTGTGCCTGCAATTTCAGTAGTTCCTTGCTTTGTTGATGCATTTGCTGCATCATGTTCTGCAGCTGGCCCACCGACTGATGATGCTGCGCACGCAGTTGGTCGATTTCTCCTCTGTGCATCTCATGCATCATTTTAAGCTCGTCCCTGTAGTGCCCATGTACAGCGTCGAGCTCACATTGCAGTGTAGTGATGTGGGACTTGTACTGCTCCATGATATGGCCCCTGTCCTCATCTTGCAACTGCCGGGTTATGAGAGTTTGGTGGCTCTGAAGAATCCCGAGAAGTCCGGAGACAGCCCCGGACATCTCGGACTCTGTCTCTCTCCTTGTTGGGGGGAGGGTACCTCGACGCCTCACTGGTGTGGTGGTCCTCACTGGTGGTGTGGCAGCATCTTCCCGTCCTCTGGCCTGTGTCGGGGTTGCCCTGCGCGCTGGTTGTGCTGCAGTCTCTCGGTGCTCCTCACTTTGTTCTTGTTCCCCTGGAGCTTCCATAGCGGTCGATTGTGGAGGTTCAGCTTCTTCCACACTCGGTCCTGCAACCTCAACATCCAAGCTCTCTTCTGCCAAGTCATCATCAAAGGACGGAGTTGTGATTAAGGACTCCCTCCTCCTACTCCTCGCCTCGGGGCAATAGGTTACATCGGCGACGTCATCATCCACCAAGCTCTCCTCACTGCTGAACCGTGCCTCCTGGGTCGGTTCCTCTTGCTCCAAATTGTCTTCAGTCCTGTAGATAAAAAAAATATTTATTGGTGTGCCAAACAGCATGTGTCGTCAATTCACAGAGCTAGCAAACACTAGCAATCACTTTATCACCCGTTTCTACCCAACATTTGATAAAGCTTGTGAGAAAAGTTCGCTAGCCATGGGAATTGAGGCCATAGCAATACATGGCCGAAGTCATGGTAAATGAGCTCTCAGTTCCTGCCCACAGTAGTGGTACTTACAGTCTAGGTTCCAGGCTTGCATTGATGAAAGACAATTGCTTGGCAAATTGGTAGTCTTTTTGGCGCCTTCCCCCGCCACTGCCACTTCGTTCGGCAAGTTTTTTCTTCCGTAGCCATTTCACATATGCATCCCGTATATTGCGCCACCTTGTCTTGTACCTTTCTCCTGTAACGACATGAAAAATTGATTTCGATTATTTCTCTTGTAGGTACATCGCAACTGGACAAACATATACATCGCTACATGTCACATTTCGTATTGGGAAGAGCACGGTGGCAGGCATCGTCGTGAGGACTTCGAGGATCCTTTGGACGCGACTGAGGGCCAGATACATGCCTGTGCCGGACACCACGAAATGGGAGGAGATCGCCCAGGGCTTCTGGACCGAGTGCAAGTTTCCTAATTGTGTTGGCGCACTGGATGGGAAACACATCCGGCTTCAGAAACCCGTGGGGAGTGGCAGCCATTATTTCAACTATAAAAAATACTTCAGCATTGTTCTAATGGCAGTGGCAGATGCGGACTACAAGTTTGTGTACGTGGACGTGGGGTCGTACGGTAGTTCCAATGACTCTGGAATTTTCCAGCGTACGACCCTTTGCCGGCTGATGGAGGAAGGCAGACTGCGTCTCCCCCGTGACAGACCCTGGCCTGGGACAAGGGCACCGGCCTACCCCTATGTGTTTGTGGGGGACGAGGCCTTCGCCCTGTCCGACCATGTAATGCGTCCGTACCCAGACAGGGGACTTGATGCCAGCCAGCTACACTTCAATGCTCGGTTGAGCCGTGCAAGGAGAATGGTGGAGTGCACATTTGGGATCCTGGTGTCAAAGTGGAGGGTGTTCCACACGCCCATGCTGCTGAAACCGGGCAACGCAGTTGTCGTGGTGAAGGCAGCATGCATCCTCCACAACTTTGTGCGGCAGGAGGAAAGAGAGACTCCGGAACCCCCGAATGTGCTTCCACTAATGCCCCTGCGGAGGTATGCAACCAGGCCAAGGGTAGTGTCACTGCGGAACAGGGACCAACTGAGACTTTATTTTACCACACCACCTGGACGAGGGTGAATGTTTGGTTTTTAATATGTTTTGTTGAAATGTGTTTATTTTGGAGTTTCAAGTTTGAGTGAATTTAAATGTATTAATTTTTTACAATAAATTGATGTATAATAATTGGTCATTGTGTATGTTATATGTGCACAGGTGGGGTACATCGCAGGTGGGTGGGATACATCACAGGTGGGTGGGATACAGCACAGGTGGGTGGGATACAGCACAGGTGGGGTACAGGTGGGTGGGATACATCACAGGTGGGGTAGAGGTGGGTGGGATACATCACAGGTGGGGTACTGGTGGGTGGGATACATCACAGGTGGGGTAGAGGTGGGTGGGATACATCACAGGTGGGGTAGAGGTGGGTGGGATACATCACAGGTGGGGTACAGGTGGGTGTGATACAGCACAGGTGGGGTAGAGGTGGGTGGGATACATCACAGGTGGGGTACTGGTGGGTGGGATACATCACAGGTGGGGTAGAGGTGGGTGGGATACATCACAGGTGGGGTAGAGGTGGGTGGGATACATCACAGGTGGGGTACAGGTGGGTGTGATACAGCACAGGTGGGGTACAGGTGGGTGGGATACATCACAGGTGGGGTAGAGGTGGGTGGGATACATCACAGGTGGGGTAGAGGTGGGTGGGATACATCACAGGTGGGGTAGAGGTGGGTGGGATACATCACAGGTGGGGTACTGGTGGGTGGGATACATCACAGGTGGGGTACTGGTGGGTGGGATACATCACAGGTGGGGTACTGGTGGGTGGGATACATCACAGGTGGGGTACTGGTGGGTGGGATACATCACAGGTGGGGTACTGGTGGGTGGGATACATCACAGGTGGGATACATCACAGGTGGGGTACAGGTGGGTGTGATACATCACAGGTGGGTGGGATACAGCACAGGTGGGGTACAGGTGGGTGGGATACATCACAGGTGGGGTACTGGTGGGTGGGATACATCACAGGTGGGTGGGATACATCACAGGTGGGGTACAGGTGGGTGGGATACATCACAGGTGGGATACATCACAGGTGGGGTAGAGGTGGGTGGGATACAGCACAGGTGGGTGGGATACATCACAGGTGGGTGGGATACATCACAGGTGGGTGGGATACAGCACAGGTGGGTGGGATACAGCACAGGTGGGTGGGATACAGCACAGGTGGGGTACAGGTGGGTGGGATACAGCACAGGTGGGTGGGATACAGCACAGGTGGGGTACAGGTGGGTGGGGAACAGGTGGGTGGGCAACACGTGGGTGACACAAATCCATAGCAAAAGTTGAATACATCACAAGCTTAAACCACAAGCCCCCCCCAAAAAAACTTCTAGTCAACATACCCTCTGTGCCTTGCTGTCTCTTGCTCAAGTTCTCAAAGTCCTCCACATACAGCTTGGCAATTTTTTTCCACAGGCCTCTGCATTTTTTGATGTTGCTGTGGTCCGCATCCCCCTTGTCCCACAGGGCTGGTACCTGCTGCACCTGTAGGATGAGGTCTTCTGATGTGTAGGGCCTCACCCCCTCGCTATCAGACAGATCCTGCTCCATATTGCTGCCAAAGAGCTCCAGCATGAAGTCACTGCTGCTCCACTCTGTGAACGCTGGTGCCATGTGGTCCCCATCCAAAATGGCCACCATACCATAGAGTCTGCATAGGAAGTGTGGTACAACATCCGGTTTTTATAGCCAGTGTGTTGTGCGCTCTCCGGTTCTCATTGGTTTCCATTGGCCGGATGCAACATTCCGGCTCCGGTCCGGATACGTCAGCCGGACCAGCCGGACCAAAAAATAGCGCATGTTGGAACGGACGCCGGAGTCCGGATCCGGTCCGGCTCCGGTCCGGACGAAACGGACGCATGTGAACGGTCGCATAGACTTTCATTGCTATGCCGTGCGTCCGTTTCGTCCGGTCCGCATGCGGTCCGGCTCTGGCACGGCTCCGGCACGGCGATTCCGGATAGCAGCCGCTAATGTGAACCGGGCCTAAGTGTGAAACACAAGGTTAAAACCAAAAGAGATGTATTTCTAATAGGATAAGGTTGAAAACGATATTTAAGCATGATACGTATGAAAACGGATTTTAAATGACAAAATAAGTGTAAACGAAAATTTACTTGTTAAAGTCCTGTAAGCGAAATTTAAAAACGGGAAAATAAGTAAAAGCTCCTATAAGCGAAATTTAAAAATGAAAAATAAGTATAACACAAAGTCAAAACGAACTTGTAAACGATATTTGTTATAAACCTTATTCTGTAAACGAAAACTTTTGTTAACACGATCCCTGCAACCGCTATTTCTCGGGCGCCCTTTTTTCCTGTCGGGCGCCCAATAGCCGATATTTTGCATTGCCCTTTTTTTACTGGCCCGCACAGGAGATGCGCGGGCTGCACTGCTGACTGTCACAAGGAAACAGGCTGCTGGTGAGTATCCTGTCTTTATTTTTTATTGCAGGTGCATACCACCGACATCAAAAATTTGTGGGGCATGATGGCTATGGTGATTTGGGTCAGGAGGTCTATGCACAATTATATGAGAGGAGGAGGGGGGGGGGGTCTACTTATGTGTGAGCATTTAAGGGTGCACTATGCCTAATCACATTTGGGGGTGGGGCTCTGCACATTATGTTTGGGATCTCTAATATATATGGGGATTGGGGGAAGGGGATCTCTGCCTTATTATGGTTAGTGATGGGGGGAGGATTTGGATTTTGTCTAATCGAGTTTGGGAAGAGGTGGATGAATAACTCTACCCAAGAATGTTTGGTACAGGTACAGGGCCGCCATCAGGGGGGGACAATCAGCACTACAGTGATGGGCCCCAAGCTCTCAGGGGGCCCGGGCCCCCCCTCTGACGTGCGGCACCTGTTGTTTGTGTTCCCGGGTCCCGCTCTAGTCTCTCTCCCCGCTTCCCTGTTAGAGCAAGGCTACAAGAAAATGGCTACCGCTGTCCACAAATGCAGACATCGGTAGCCATTTTTCTGTAGCTTTGCTCTAACTACACTGGAGCACTGGCCGCATGCAGCTACAACACCAACATTCTTTTAAGCCTCGGCCCCCGACCTCCTGTCAGCAGCGGCAGCCAGCTTCAGGATGATTTTACACGTGAGTGCAGCATGCTGGGCACTCAAGTCTCTCCCCCTGAAGCTGGCTGGCCAAAGACAGGAGGGAAAGCTTTGCTCCACACCTCTCCTCCTTTCTTCAGCCACAGACGCAGTGTTTACTGAATGTAGCCACGCCCCAACATGCCTGAAGTTACCACATGTCAGGCCAGATAATGCTGCTGGCCCCTGGCCAGCCTGTGCCCCCTTGCAACCCCCTCCACGGACAGCTGAGCAGGAGAAGAGAGAGCCAGCTCCAGCCAGAGGGACAGGATGGAATGCAGGAGCACAGCAGACACTGCTGTCATGTGAGCAGAGAGAGCTGTGTGAGGAGACCCCCTCTGATGACAGGAGAAGGTATCTCTGTAAAGTGCCTGTGTATGACTGCCCTGCTAGTCTCTGCTCCCATATGCCCTGTCTCTCTCCCTCCTCTTGTATTCCTCCTCCCAGTGCTTCAGCATGCCCCCCTGTCTGTCTCTCCCACATTCCTTCTGACTCTCCTCCATTTCCCAACATCTCTCCTTCCTATCTACCTATTTTCTTCCCCACTCTCCTTCTGTACCTCCTCTCTTCTGTGACACTCTCCCACTTTCCTGATCTGTCATCTTCTACTGTCCCTCTTATCTACCTGCCTTCTCTCTGCTATGTTTTTTTCACTTTTCTCTGTCTCAATATTATGTATTTATATAGCGCCCACTGCTTCCGCAGTGCTGTACAGAGTATATTGTCTTGTTACTTAACTGTCCGTCACAGGGGCTCACAATCTAATCCCTACCATGGTCATATGTTTATGTATGGATCATGCAGTGTATCGTAGTCTAGAGACAATGTATGTTTTTGGAATGTGTGAGGAAACTGAGTGCCCGGATGAAACCCACCCAGACACAAGGAGAACACTCCATGCAGATAGTGCCCTGGCTGTGATTTGACCTGGGGACCCAGCACTGTAAGGCAAGAGCACTATTGCCTTATAGCCCTAAGATTATAATGCAGTCTTATTATTTAGTATTCATATATTTTGCAGCACTGTACAGACTATATTTTCCTGTCACTAAACTGTCCCTCAGAGGAGCTCACAATCTAATCCGACCATAGTCACAGTCTAATGGCCTAACATGTTATTATAATTATGTATTATAGCACATCTCCTGCAGCACTTTACAGAGTACATGGTGATGTCACTGACTGTCCTCAGAGAAGCTCACACTCTAATCCTAAGATAGTCATAGTCTAATGTCCTACTATATTATTATTATGTTTTTATATAGCACCGATATCTTCTGAAGCACTTTACAGAGTACATAGTACATGTCACTGACTGACTGTCCTCAGAGAGGCTCACAATCTAATCTTTACCATAGTCATAGTCTAATGTCCTACCATATTATTATTATGTATTTATATAGCACTGACATCTTCTGCAGCACATTACAGAGTACATAGTCATGTCACTGACTGTCCCCAGAGGAGCTCACAATCTAATCCTTACCATAACAATAGTCTAATGTCCTACCATATTATTATTATGTATTTATATAGCACTGACATCTCCTGCAGCACATTACAGAGTACATAGTCATGTCACTGACTGTCCCCAGAGGAGCTCACAACCACCCCCATCTCAAAGCATCTCCCGATTTAACAAGACATCTCCAAGCATCTCTATTGGGGGATGTCACTGTTGATAACACAAGCCTGCTGCTTTTTGTTTTATTAAAATCTATCTTTCCATTTCAATCTCCAGCAAGCCAAGACTTTTCACAAGTGGTAGTAGCTAAGATTGCTTTTCGGTACTTATCCGTTAGCCAGGCGCATCCGGCAGGTGGCGCTAATTACTATTCCCCCTCCAGGCCGACATGGATAGTAGGGAAAGATGTAACTCTGGTGGAGTTTTGTCGCCACCTAGAGGATGCGCCCGGCTAACGGATAAGTACCTGCTTTTCTACTAGAAGTATGTGAATCAGGTCCCTTGTTACTTATTGTCAACACCTAATGAAAGATTGCAACCCTTGCCTCTGTTGTATTGACAATAATGTTTTCCAACCCAGGCTGTCCTAAATTTACTTTGCAAAAAAATTATTGATGTGAATGTTGCATGAATATACAGACCCCCCTCAACCTCCACCTTCCAGCAGTCAAAAGAGGACAGATTACAAAATGATGCAGAGGGGTAGCAAAGGTCCTACTGTAAAAATGGGAGAATGTAGGTAATGCATATCTACGACAAAATGACTATTAACGGATTCAAAAAATACACCAAATTGACTTTGTCATTTAAACCCACAGGGCTCATTGCCATTTTTTTAGAGGATTTATTGGGCTTCCCATCGAAGGAGCATACTGTTACTATTCCCTGCTACGGCAGCTACACCAGTTGTCTCCGATGTGTTACCTATGTATTATGCAGATACACTTTCCTTCTCTAGATCCCTGAATCATGGCATTTAAAGGGAACCAGAGATGAACGTTTCACACAAAATAAACATATCAGTCGATAGCTTGTAAAGAATAAAGGCTCTACCTGATCATTTCGCCGCTCTGGTGTGTTTTTTTATCCATTATTGCTCCAGGAAAAATCAAATATGGCCGCCGGCTCATATCCCATCTGCTTCCGGGTTATGAGTTGTTCTGGATGTGCTGTCTAGGCTATATGAGACTAGACTGCTATTTAGGCTATATGAGAAAGGCAGCTGCAGCCTTTCATATGTGTGCTTTCATTTTGGTATGATGTGCAGCTGCCTGTAGGAAGTGTCTCTCATAGGAATGAAACTGCAGTCATCATCATTATCTATGCAGACAGAGTGCACACAGAGCACACAGATCATATTGCAGCCACACTTGTCTGTTTCAGAGATTCTCTCTCAGCAGCAGCAGCCCCTCCCATGTCATCACAGCTCTCAGTATGCAAAGCAGGAAATCTGAGCCAGGAGATGGCAGGCTTGGGCTTGAAAAGACTCCACAGAAGAGTGACTCAGCTACATTAATTCCAGGTCAAACCTAGACTGAGCCAGTCCGGGATTCTTATCACAGCTGATAATAGACTAATTAAGCAGATAAGAATGAAACTAAAAGCAGGGTAGGTATTTACTGTTATGTTCCCACTGATAAATGTAATAAAATACATGAGGGTGCTTTGTCTCTGTTCTCTTTAATTCCAGAAGTAACTGGGGGGGAGTAATTAGGCATAACTACCTGCCCAACACTTCCGCTTGTTGCCTAGACTCCACACGACCAAGTGTCTTTGTGATGTGACACGGCCTTTGTAAACAGTCTTGAGTTGTGCCCTTGCACCCACCTCCTTTACTCACACCATGCTGCATTGGATGACTACACTTTGCATGAGATTCGGCTGGTTTGAATAATGACACAACCGATGTATTTGTGAAATAACGTCACTTCGCCATGGATGGTGCCTTTCCTTGCCTTCTTTGCATGCAAGTATGCCGTAGCATGTAGCTGCAATTACCTGCAAGAAAATAAAACCGTAGGACAATCATGTCCAATAAATCTACAATCCACTGCGTGTTGTACAATTTATCCCTCACTGAGCCCTCCGTCCCATTTGTCTAATTGCCCACAACAGTGGTGCAACTGGGCAGGCAACTAAAATTGCCCTTTTGAATCAAGCTGAAAAAGAGTAAAATCTTGTTTAGCCTTTACACTGCAAGATTTTATAATCCACATTTTCTAAAATTAAGCAAGAAAAGATTTGAGTTACTTATAATTATTTTATATTAAACTAAATAAATATTCTATGATGAAGGCTCTTAGATCTCTAAGCAAGTGTGAAGTAGCTTTCAGCATGTACTTTTCTTTTTCGTCTGGAAATCAGCAGTGTTCACGAGCTTACTCGATTGCAGCTGCCCCAATACTATCTACTATTCTGCTCATCACAAGGATACCACTAAAAACATTAAACCGGAACTGAAGTAATCCACCCAAAAAAGAGAGTTTCACTTACCTGGGGCTTCTGCCAGCCCCCTGCAGCCAACCTGTGCCCAGGCCGTTTCAAAACAATCCTCCATTTCCCCCATGTGGCTCACTTTTCTTCACACAGTGGAAGCCGACTTCTAAGTCAACGTCCACTGCGCCCTGGCCACGCATATCCTCATACGGGTTCCCCTAGTCAGAAGCGTCCTGCACAGGTGTATTACGTGAACAAGGACACGTGCGGCCAGGGCAGTGCAGACGCAGTGGGTACCCACTACGTTAAGTGAAAGTGAGCAGTGGCAGGGAAACAAAGGATCGTTTTGAAACGGCGTGGGCAAAGGTTGGCTGCAGGGGGCTGGCAGAAGCCCCAGGTAAGTGAAACTTTTTTTTTGATTACTTCAGTTTTGCTTTAAATGACACATCCAAGGAAAATAAGAAATCAAAATCTACTTACCCAAGGCTTTCTCCAGCCCCTGACAGCTGATATGTCCCTCGCCACAGCTCTGGAGTCATGGAGTTCCCTCCGTAGCAGATGCCGACCTTGACAGGTCAGAATTTTCTGCGCCTGCGCAAATGCGCAGCCACGCCCGCTCGCGATCGCGATCCAGTGGCTGGGAGTGTTCTGCGCAGGCACAGAATTCATGCGCCTGCTCAGAAAGCTCCAGGCCAAATAAGCACAAACGTGAGCACGCTCACACAGGCGCAGAACATGCTGACCTGGCGAGGTTGGCATCTGCAACGGAAGGGACACTGGGACACTAGAGCTGCAGCGAGGGACATATCGGCAGGAGGAAGCCCTGGGTAAGTAGATTTAGATTTTTCTTTTTCCCCCTGACCTTCCCTTTAAGTCCTCTCTGTACAAACCATTGCAGTATCTTTCTCGAAATGTAATAAATGAGTCTTGATTTTAAATACTACAGCAAATATATTTTTTCATCTACAGCCTATTATGATCTAACTACTGCTACGCATCATTTCACAAGCATTGATTTTGACCAGATATAGTGCAAATGACTTTCAAAATTCTCGCTAAAATAATGCAAGTACCCCCAAAAATGGAAATGATCTGAACTCACAAAAAAATTCAAACGAAAGGCAGGGGCCCCAACCGTCCCGGATTCGTTGGGACGGTCACGGGTTGGGGAAGGGGTCCCGCTGTCCCGGGTTACCCCCCCTTGTGTCCCGGCAGGCAGAGGAGGTGAAAAAATGTTCGAGGCCCCAGCCGGCAGATGCGGTGTGTGGGGCGATGTGTAAGATAATACTGTCCCTCCCTCCAAATGTGCCCCCCAGTGTCCCCCTGTATGTAGAGTATAAGAGCACAGCACAGCGGGCAGTCTTACCATTCCTCGTCGCATAGACGCGTACCGGGCTCTGGCTTCCATCTACTTCCTGTGACATCACAGAAAGCAGGAAGCGAAGAGCCAGAGATGCTGGGGGCACATTCGGAGGGAGAGAGGGACAGTATTATCTTACACATCGCCCCACACACTGCATCCGCCGGGCCACGATCATTTTTTCACCTCCTCACCCATATATATGTGTATATATATATATATATATATATATATATATATATATATATATATATATATAAAATTGACTAGGGGCGTGTCAGGGGGTGTGGTTGGGTGTGTGTCAGGGGTGTGGCTTAAGTGTCCCGCCTTCTTATCTCAAAAAGTTGGGAGGTATGCTAAAGGAAAGGCTGACTTGTACTTTATTGTCAACTCTTAGGAAAGAATCTCCTCAAATCTCTCTCTGTGATGTCATCTTCAAGCTTCTGCACTGATGCAGAGAATGGAGTGTGGTCACATGAGGGGTACCCTTAGGGCTGGTTCAGATGGGCGTCTGCGTGGCGTCGCATTTGGGGGCGTTGCGGCGGCTGCGCGGTCAGGCTTTCAGTAGCCTCCGCGGTGCGGTCGCGTTTTTTGTTCCCCTGGAAGCTACGTGTCGCTTCCTGGGGCAGCTCGAACGCTCGCGAAAATCGGGACCCGAACGCTGCGATCGCGCAAACGTGCGCAAAAGCTCGGTGTAAACGCTCCCATTCAATTGAATGGGAGCGTTTACCGCAACGTTCCGAATGCTTGTGGTAAACACTCCGCAAGCGTCCGTCTGAACCAGCCCTTACAAAAATGAGACCTGCAAAGATCATGTGTTCTATAAAAAAAAAGTGGCTGCAGTGACTGGTAAGGCTGCTTTTCCTTGAATGTTTAAATATGAATGCAGGATCATCTTAAACTGGAATATTTTCCTTCCATGCAGGAAACCCTAATTATACTGCAGCTGAAATATGGCAAAAACCATAGTCATTGTAACTCATACCACCCCATCTCACTCTTACCTGTAGATGTAAAAATACAATGCTCAAAAAAATAAAGGGAACACTTTAACAACACAATGTACTACAAGTCAATCAAACTTCTGTGAAGTCAAACTGTCCACTAAGGTAGCAACACTGATTGACAATCAATTTCATATGGTGTTGTGCAAATGAAATAGACAACAGGTGGAAATTATAGGTAGTACGATTACTAACTTCTGCTTTATTGCTTTAGCGCTTGTACTGTAGCTTGAGCCTAATAATTAACAGACTACCACACTTGAATGTGCAATATCGCAGCCATTGTTGTGTTTTTGTTGCACAATTCAATCACATTTTTCTTTGCATTTTCCATTCGCGAACTTTCATTTTTCCAAGCACTTTTATAATATGCAGAAAAAGCAGAAAGCTCTTCAACCTATTTTTACACTGAGTAAATGCAAAAATGGAAATAATATTGAAAAAGAAAATTGCGTGTGGCCCATTGACTTTTATCACATGTACAATGGTGCGCATTTCACGTTATGCGGCAAAATGCACATGATTTTAACAAGTGTGCGCTCTGCCTAAGGCTGCTTACACACCAAGACGTAACGCTCCCCCAACGCACAGCAATGTAACACAAGTGGGCTGTTCACACAGCCCACGTTGCGTTACAAGTAACGCTGCACGTTCTCCGCAAAGTGCAGCATGCTACGGCGTTGGAGCGGCTATAGCCGCGTTAGACTGTTAGCACATGCGCAGTGGGGGGCGGAGAGGAGGCGGGGAGAGCCAGCTACGGTAGCCGCGCACATGGCTACTTAATATTCACTGCACTGGCGGGCGCTGATTGGCCGGCGGGACCACGTGATGCGGAGTGTCTCGCTCCGCATCACGTGGACCCGCTGGCCAATCAGCGCCACTCTGGGAGACATTATAGGAATCGAGCCGCCTAACGCGGCTCACTCTACCGTCGGCTCTTGCAGCACCATACGTTGTGTTAGGTGCACGTTATGCGACCTTAACGTAGCACCTAACGCAACGTCTTGGTGTGCAAGTAGCCTAAGGCTCTGTTCATATATAAAATTGAAATTGCTGAGGCCAGCGATTTACGATTTTGTGGGCGATTTTTTTTCTCCTCCCGACACTTGGGTGGGCGCTGTGTTTTTTTTAAAGCACTTTTACAAGTGCTTTTGCAGAGCGATTGCATTTTTTCTCTTTCTGACATCAGTCAGGAAATGAACTCTTTGAACCGGAAAAGAATAAATACAATGTATTTATTCTTAAAAGCGCCTGGGAAATCGCTATGCAAAGCGATTTTTCAAGCATTGTGCGATTTCCCTATACCTTACATTGAGGCAAAATGCCTCAAAAATGGTACAGGCACCACTTTTCTGTATCGGAATCAGATCGGAAACGAACCGATCAGATGTGAACTTTCTCACAGGGAATCATTGTACAAGTGTTTTGAGGGCGATTTTCAAAATCGCCTGCGCTTGAAAAAAGGCCAAAAATGCCCTAGATGTGAATGAGCCCTAAGTGTGCTACTTAGCAGCAAGGACATTTCTAAAATGAATCAGCCTGGAGCACTTGCAAGCCACTAATGAAATTGGTGGGTAAAAGGTTAAGCCTTTTACAAGTGCTGGCAAGTATATAAAGGCACACATACTGTAAAAACATAGCCATTGCCACAAAGCTGAAATCAAAATATACAGACAGAGTGAGTCTGTTGTCATTCAGGGTACTGAATAATAATCACTCTTCAAGCATAATAAATAAGGTAAGTTCAGTGGCGTAGCTAAGGAGCTGTGGGCCCTCATGCAAGTTTTACATTGGGGCCCACACAAGCACTCTATACATAACAAATGATACAGCGCACCAAAACCTGCCAGTTACAATGTCAGAGGTGCAAGAAGGGGATGGGGAACAGCTTGTTAACCTTTTGGGGACCGACGTAGTTTGAATCTATGTCCAGCAGGTGGTGCTGCCGCTCTGACTAAATGTAGATTCAACGTCCATGATAACCAACAGTCCCACTGCAATCGTGCGCATCAGAGAGGGGAGATTAAGCTGTCATTCTGATCACGTGATCCCTATGATCGCCGGTGGATCAAAGTGATCACTTACAGAGCTGTGGCGGAAGGGGGGAGGGAAGAAGAGGATCCACTCACCTTCCTGCCGTTCCCCCGAGATGATCGGCACTTCCCTCCGCTCTGGCCGGCATCTCCGCTGTATTGACACTAAGTGCCGGGTCCTGGCTCGATGACATCATGAAGCTGCGACCCGAAACTTAGCGTCAGTACGAGCCGGGAAGCCAGCGAGAGCAGAGGTGTCTACAGCTGCGCATCGCTGGAGCCTGGGAGGTGAGTAAAGGCTGTTTGGCGAAAGGGGGGACATCTGGAGGCAGGGGGGACACACAGCCCAGCAAGCCCCAGCAGGGATCCGGCTGCCTGACCCCCCCAAATGTGCCCTTCCCCTGCATGTAAAATGCCTGGTCTTTAAGGGGGGGTAGGCAGCCGGTCCCGAAGGGGTTAATGATTACTACTATTCAAAGCATATATAGAAAGGATTATTATGAGCACAGGACCAATAGAGAGCTAATACTAACGTTGAGGGAGGGCACCTTGGGGCCCCTCTGGCCCCAATGCGGTTGCTACCTCTGCACCCCCAATTGCTTCGTCCCTGGGTAAGTTTACAAAACTGAACTTTCACATTTTCCTTGATTTCCATTCTCTGACTCTCTCTAACATATGAACTTGAGTTAAAATAATTGGAGCAGATTTGTGTGCTGAGGCCAATGGATTATTTATTTATTAAAATACAGCGAATGCTTTTCATCGAGAAATAATTGGTCATTGGACCTTATATGGTATAAATGAGGGATGCCCAAACTTTTTAGGCCAAGTGTCAAGAGTGTTAGGGGGCCGAGCTAGCGAAATTAAACACAATTTTTTCTTACGCCATCAGGTATACTGCCTGTGATATTTTGTCAAATAAAACAAATTCCATGGAAATATCCTAGATGCCATGTGCAGTTAGCATGTCCCTTTCAGTATGCAGGCACAGTGCTACTGAGACAGTGGCAGCTGCTAATCAGTGGCTGCTACTTCTTCTGGCACAGTGGTAGTGGCTAATCAGAATCAGAATCAGAATCAGAATCAATTTATTTTCGCCAAGTAAGTTTGCACCTACAAGGAATTTGTCTTGGCAGTTGCTTAACAAACACAAACAAAAAACAATACAAGGACAGACAGTGTGAATATTACAAGTTAAGGACATTATAAGTATAGTGGCAGTAAGCAATGTGAGAATTGTCCATGTTTAGTTCTGTGCTGATTACTTTCAGTCCTAGCAGCTCTAATCAGTGGCTTCTACTTCTTCTGGCTCAGTGGTGGTGGCTAATCAGTGGCTGCTACTGCTACAGTGGTGGCTGATAACCTACAGGCAAGCAAAGGGGAAAGCAGAGCAATGATACAAAGTGGGCCCTGCGTGTGGCACCACAGAGATGGCCTGCAGGCCTCATGGAATTAACTGTAGAGAGCTTTGGGGGCCACCAGAAAAGGCTTGTTTGGCTGCATTTGGCCCCCTGGCTGGACTTTGTACATGCCTGATATGGGTGCATCTTATATGTGTGGGCCAAGAAACACATACTAGCAAAACAATGGTGGCATTATTACAACTGACTCTAGGCATTCCTTTGTTTTTCAGTATTTTTAAGAATAGTATATGATCACAGGTCTTTTACATGTTTTCTAGTGGATTACACATGTACATTTAAAGAGGAGCTGTCAGCCATACTATCTCAGAAAAAAAACGCATATATAAATAGATAAATACATAACATATGTATTGCACTGTCCACCAGTGGCGTAGCAATCAGTATAGCAACCATAGTGTTGCTATGGGTCCCGTGGCAGCCCTACGTCACAGGGGGCCCGTAGCTGAGAGAGGGGACTTTTTTTATAAATATAATAATTATAAATAATGCCGGCCAGGGCCCTCCCCCCCCCCCCCGATAATTATAACAGAGCGGGCCCCCCAGGCCCCCCCGGTCGCTAACTGTTGGCTAGTGTGAGGAGGGGGACTACTCCCAGCGGCGCGCATTGATACTCTCTGGCAGCCGGCCTGACTATTACTCTATAGTTCCGGCCAGCCAGGGAGGAAGGAGGAGGAGCGAGTGACATCAGGACCGCCTCGTGCGGCTCACGGAGAGGTGAGACTGACTGATGGTGGCTGTCGAGGGCCTGGACTGGAGTGTCACCCGAAGAGCGACCCGACCGTGACTGCAGAGTGACAGCAGGAGGCGGGAGCGGGGCAAGCTGCCGGAGTGTAAGTATGGCTGGCTGGCTGCTGTGGACTAACCGAGGATGGAGATCCGAGGGGGGCGGGAAGGGGAGATGGGAACCCAAGGGGGCCGGGGGGGTTGGGGGGAGAGTTGTTGACAAACCACCACCACCCATACCACCATGCTAACTTATAAAGGGGCAGTGGCCAGACCCCAGGGCACAATTGCTACTTTACATTGGGGGGGGGCGCAGTGGCACCTGTATGGCTAACCTATATGGGGGGGGGGGGTGCAGTGGCACCCATATTGCTAACCTGATTGCATTTTGTGGGAAAATCTGCCGACAATCTGGTTGCATTTTGTGGGGAAATCTGCTGACAATCTGGTTGCATATTGTGGGGAAATCTGACGACAATCTGGTTGCATTTTGTGGGGAAATCTGCTGACAATCTGTTTGCACTTTGTGGGGAAATCTGCCAACAATCTGGTTGCATTTTGTTGGGAAATCTGATGAAAATCTGGTTGCAATCTGTGGGGAAATCTGCCGTCAATTGGCTGCATTTTGTGGGGAAATGTGCCCACAATCTGGTTGCAATTTGTGGGGAAATCTGCCGACAATCTGGTTGCATTTTGTGGGGAAATCTGCCGACAATCTGGTTGCAATCTGCCGACAGATTTCCCCACAAAATGTTTGGGTGGGAGGTCCAAGGTCTGTGGGGTTGGAAGGTCGTGGGGGGGGGGGGGGGGGGCTTTCATTTTTTTTGCTATGGGGTCCAGTCATTTCTAGCTATGCCCCTGCTCTACACGTTTTGATTTTAGTGATTTTTCTACATTAAAAAAAGAGAAAATCCTTCTTAGCATTTCCCATTTTAACTCTGGCTATTTTGAAGCCAATCCTGATGTCACTTCCTCCCTTACTCTCCTCTGCCTGATTTGCCCTCCCTTCACTATAGAAAGTGCATTTTCTCAGCATGAGAACTATCGGCCAATCAGACAGGAACAGAGGTGTGGGAGGAGAAAACAGGAGGGAAAGAGGCATGCCCTGCAACTTCCTTTGTGCGTCAGATGTACCAAAAAAGAGTCAGGTAAACTGGGGAATGACCATTTATCAACAAGAAAAGTAATAGTGATTTTAACTTTTGGATTGCCTGGCTCCAGTCCTGGCAGCCAGGCAGAGGCGGGACAAGGTCCTTCAGCACCCAAGGCTGAGACAGCAAAGTGCGCCCCCCCCCCTCCAAACCTCCCACCCCAGCCATCACACACTGATCGCTATTAGAATAATAGGTGCCCCAGGGCCCCCAACCTCCCCAACACCTTAATCTCTAGTTATCTGGCTTGCAGTCACTGTCATGTATCCCCTTTTGTTATTTCTTTCTGCTTCAAACACAATTGGGAATGACAGCTGAATGAATTGTGCGCCCCCTCCTACACTGCGCCCTGAGGCTGAAGCCTCTCCAGCCTCTGCCTCGGCCCTGCAGCCAGGTTCCTCTTTTGTCTATCCTACGTTCCATCTACACAACGTATATACAGCAAACAGTTAGGTAAAAGTGACAAGACATAAATAAGAGTAAAAGATTGGAAGCCAGCCGAGAGGAGAAGAAAAGGTGTCTCTCTTCAGCCTGTGACCCCTTTTAATACCGGTCTCCAAAGAGTTATATGTAACATCATCTGAGCCATCCCCTGAAACCTACAATTGGCTAATTAATTAATATTCCGAGTGCTCTATACCTTACATACAAAGAATGCCATGTTTAGTAAATATTGGCTGTTTACCTTTCTGTCGACTACCAGTCTGGACAGTTTAGGCCTATGACCTTCCATCAGGAACATCTTCCTGGTAACCGCATCATCTATTCTACGATAAACTCTACTTAAAGGAGACTTTGCAAATCAAGCCTTTCAACGAACTCAGTTCAAATAACTGAGGCCAACATATAATACTTAAATTATAACAGTTAGCATTCATATTACTTGTTTACCAGATAAAAATTAAGAATTGATTTCTGATTTTATGCCCTACAGCTACACTTTAAAGTGTACTCGTGCTGAAGCTTGGGTCCAAAAATCACATACTTTCCTAAGAAAAGGGAGGCCTCTGGATCCTAATGAGGCTTCCCACGCCATCCTCTGGTCCCAGTGCCACTCGCAGTCTCTCTAAAGATTACCGACAAGGGCTTGTCAGTAATCCGATTGGGGTCATGCACTTCTTCAAGCATGAGTGGGGCCATACTGTGCCTGTGCTAGTACAGCCTATATAACTAAAACAAACAGTTAACAGACAACTAGCGGATTCAACTTAATCTGATTTTTTTTTTTTTTTAATTACGGTGGTTTGTTTGTTTGCTTTTTTAATAATGAAAACAATGTGATTCCTATGATGTGTTTTTAAGACACTGCAGACGCTTTGGAAGCACACTGGACCATATCCTGCGCTGGCCGTAACATGATTTCCATAATCCAGCCGCCGCTAAGCATTTGAATGCTAAAATAAGAGGCTTCTTAGAAAAGGAAGTCATTTATGCTTTCATGCATTTCAGTGAAGAGACCTGCTTTCCAGGGCAGCAAAAATCCCTGGGAGCTTTTCATTTTCCTCTACCGGTTATGTCACCACTCAACCCACTGCAAAGGCAGACATCGCTTCTATGTTGCCATGCAGCACAGGTTAAGGTTTAAAGCTTTGTTCACACAAAAAATATTGTTGTTTTTGTTCTTTTTTTGTAAATTTGAAATGAACTCCAACATACAAGTGACTGGTCATAGTGTGTGTTCTTACTATGTAGGGATGCTCATTTGGATTCCGCGGAAATGCAATTTCCGAAAAATCATCGGAATGCGGAAATCGGTAATGCAAGTGCGTTAGGCGGATTTCCGCCGGAAATCGCGGAAATTTCCACCGGAAATAGCGGAAATTCAACCCGACTGTTTAATAAACCCTGAAAATTTGGTGTTTCTAGGACTTAAGGGGGCTTTGCTATTAACCGCTAAAGTCGGCGGATTTTCTCTGTAATGTAAAATGCAGAAAATCTGCATCTGCCTATTTTCTGCATTTTACATTACAGTAAAAATCTGCCAACTTTAGCGGTTAATAGCAAAGCCCCCGTAAGTCCTAGAAACAGGGTTTCTTCTGAACAAGATGCAAAAAAAAGTTTTCAAAAAGACCTTATAGTTTTTGAGAAAATCGATGTTAAAATCGGGCGGAATGCGGAAATCGGTAGCGGAAAGCGGAATCGGTAATTGGCAATGGCGGAATGCGGATTTACCGCGGAATCGGAAATTGGCATTCCGACCATCCCTATTACTATGTACCAGTAGGTCCCGGCAGCATTTAAAGGGAATCTTAAGTGACATGATGAGATAGACATGTGTATGTACAGTGCATAGCACACAAATAAATATGCTGTTTTGCTTTTCTTTTTTCCCTGCCCAAAAGAGTTAGGGCTTGTTCACACTATTGGCGTTTGCGTATTTTTTAAAGCACTGGCGATTTAAAACATCGCCCTAAAAGCGCTTGTGCAATGATTCCCTATGAGAGTGTTCACATATGAGCGGTTCAAATGCAATTTGCTTTTAAAAGCACTGCCTGTATGATTTTCCAAGCACTTTGGCTCAATTGAAGGTATAGAGAAATCGCAAAGGACTTGAAAAAGCGCTTTGAATAGCGATTTCCGAACGCTTCTCTGAATAAATACATTGGGCTTGATTCAATAAGACAAATAGCATGCCTTATCAAAGTTAGCACGCCTTATCAAAGTTAGCACGCCTTATCAGAGTAGCATAGCGAGCACTACGAACCCACAGGGGCTCAGGGCAGAACGAGTGGAGCTCTCGTCATTGCCAATTAGCAGGCATAAGTTCGCTATGCTACTCTGATAAGGCGCTTTTAACTTTGATAAGGTATGCTATTTGTCTTAGTCCCTGTTCACATCACAAACGCGGATGGCCATGCGTGTGGAACGCAACGCGAATGCACGCCATCCACGTTTGTGTGTGTTGCGTGGCTGATCCCATCACTGAAAAGTGAATGGGACAGCCACGCGTTTTTACAAAAAATGCGTGCAGCATGCGTTCCCGGACCGCACAGGTCCGGAACACATGCAGTGTCAGGCGGTGCACTCTATGCACTGTCTGATGTCGTGCGTGTCTGCCTCCTGCACGCGTTTCCAAAACGCGGCTGGAAACGCGTGCAGTGGGAACGGGGCCTTAGTGAATCAAGCCCATTGTATTTATACATTTCCATCAGGAAGTGAAAAAACAAATTGCTCTGCAAATGCGCTTAGAAAAGCTCTTTTCTAAGCACAAAGTGCACGGAAAAGCGCCGACAAAACTCTCAATAAATCGCTCAGCGCTTGCGACAGCACTGGCGATTTATAATGTGAACATAGCCTAAGGGTATGCTTCTACTAGAAGCATACAAATTTGCATGCTACTTTCCAGACGCACAACTGCATGCAAATTCACATATGTATGCATCCCTTTTTTATATGCAAATTAGCATGCACAATGTTTTTCATTTTTTTTATTTTCATCTTTCCTTTCTATTGACAAACACGAAAATGCACAGGAAAATGGAATGCAGTCCGTACAATTGTAACACTGCTGTCCAGATATTTTCTGCGTGCAAATTCTGGATATACAGGTGAAACTCAACAAATTAACCAGTTCACCCCCAAGGGTTTTTATCCTAACGGACCAGAGCAATTTTCAGTTGTCAGCGCTCCTCCCTTTTATTCCCTAATAACTTTATTACTACTTATCACAAGAAAATGATCTATACCTCGTTTTTTTCGCCACCAATTAGGCTTTCTGTGGATAGTACATTTTGCTAAGAATTTTTTTATTCTAAATGCATTTTAATGAGAAAAACAGAAAAAAAAGAAAAAAAATCATTATTTCTCAGTGTTCAGCCTTTATAGTTTTAAAATTAAACATTCTCCTGTGGATAAAACAAACACGTTTTATTTGCCCAGTGGTCCCGATAATTAAACCGTTTAGATTATGTCCCTACCACAATGTATGGCGACAGTATATTATTTTGAAATATAAGTGGTTATTTTTCTGTTTGTTCTGGCCATAATTACAAGCCCCTATGTAATAAATTAAAATTAATTTTCCCCCATAAAATATAGAATAAAAAAAGCTGAGTCCCTAAGGCAACAATTTATTTATTTTTTTTAAGCTGATTTTTTTTTGTTACAAGTGTTTTTTTTGGGGGGGAGGGTTGGAAGTGTAATTTTATTAATGATGTGTATATACTTGAAAATGTATGTATTTTGTAGGTGTAATATACTTTTTGGCCACAAGATGGCGCTAGTGAACACTCATAGGACGTGTTCACTTTTTTTTTTTTTTTTTTTACACTTTATTAAACTGTTACATTTCCTGTTTATGTGAATGGACGTAGCCGCTGTTCGCGGTCACGTCCATTCACTCCAGGCACTGCGATTGGGTAGAGGACTGTTCGGTCCTCTTCCCCAATCGCCCAGCACAGGATCCCGACGGTAATGGCGGCGGTAGCGGCGGACACACGGCGGTAGCAGCGGCGGGAATGCGCGACGTATTAAAACGTCATGTTGCTGTTAATAGCGGTAAGCATGACGTTTTAATACGTTAGGATGGCGGTAAATGGTTAAAAGTTGAAACTAATATACGAAATAGACTCATTACATGCAAAGCAAGATATTTAAAGCCTTTGTGTGTTATAATTTTGATGATTATAGGTTACAACTTATGAGAACCCCAAAATCAAGATCTCAGACCATCAGAATATTGTGAAAACATTCAATATTCTAGGCTCAAAGTGTCAGACTCGAATCAGCTAATTAATCCAAAACAACTGCAAAGGGTTCCTATTTTGTATATTAGTTTCACCTTTTAAGTTGAATTACTGAAATAAATGGACTTTTGCACGATATTCTAATTTTTCAAATTTCACCTGTAATGGACATAGGCCCACTGAAATAAATTGCCATGCGAATCAGTTTGCAGAAAATTCATATTAATTTGCATGTAGTGGAAATGGGCCTTTAATATTCAGCTATGCAACTGACAGTTGTTTCCCCAGTCAAACCCAGTCAGACTATAGCACCCCTCATTGATAAGGAAATACTTTCCTGGTAGAGAACTGGGCTTCTGAGAGCAGTGGATAGATAAAAAAAAGTCACTAGTTCATACATTTTAGCACTCTGAGACAGGGGACAGACAGTTTCATTGAGCTGATACACAAAACAATATTTTTTTTTTAATGTGGAACTAGGCTCAGAACCTCCTCTCTGCTCTAAATGATAAGCCACAGAACAATAACCTTTAGCGAAAAACATTTCTTCGTTACAACTTAAAGAAATCCTAAAGTGTTAAATTCCTGGGCACACAGAAAGTGTTAAGCTTAGGTATTTACTTATTATCACAGAACCGTAGCATAGCTCAGGCACAGCTCACAGCCCTGATAATGTTAGGTGATTAACAGTATGGTGTCCTGCATAGGTTTATTGGACATAGGAAAGAGGAAACATTAGATATGCTGATAGACCAGGATATATATATATATATATATATATATATATATATATATATATATATATATATATATATATATATATATATGGATAAGGATAATGGACACATAGCATTCCGTTATTACCCATATATATATAGTAATATATAGTAAGTATATGAATTCACTAATTCGCTTCTGCCTCTGCTCTGTTTGATTCAAGGTATACAACTGGGTCTCCAAATATGGATTTTCTTATGCATGGACCGTGATTAAAAAACTAGCTCAGCATGTTGATATAAGGGCTTGATTCAAAAAGCGGTGCTAACTGTTAGCACGCTTGTGAAAAGCCCCTCTTTGTTAAAAAGTGCTCACGTGCAAAGTCCCGCACGCAAAACTTTGCGGTGCGGGTGAAAGGTCGCATCGTGGTGCGACGAAAACGGCGTAGCCGATGCGCCTATAAGGTCGCATCCCATGCGACCTTATAGGGGCATCGGGTACGCCGTTTTCATCGCACCGCGATGCAACGTTTCACGCGCACCGTGCTGTGCGCGTGGGACTTTGCGCGCGAGTTGATTTACAAAACGGTGCTAACCTAGTTAGCACCGTACTTAACACGCCCGAAGTCTTTAGGTGTGCTAACTAGGTTACCACCGCTTTGTGAATCAGGCCCATATGTCCATATGCATGTTTCTTTGTTCGTACTGTATGGTATTTCTCGTGTTCTGATGTTTATGTTCTGTAAAAGGATTGTGTGTGATATTTGATTTGTATAATTAAGTTTGAGCACAAGAGGGCGGTAAAATATTATGCAGCCTTCCACTTTTTAAAAAAAAAAACATTTATATATATATATTTTTTTTTTCTCTTTATATATCTTTTTTTAGTGTATTCCCCCATTTGTACATCCAATTTTTTGATGTTACGCAACTCTTTATTGTAGGTGCTAGCCCCATCTGGAACATCTGCGACATCTGGAACATGGAAGTTCGACACTGGCTACTATGGGCTGATGTCACTGAGACGCACTCTCGTTGCTTACCCCGCGTGGCCACGTACTAGATCCTGGGATAGGGCAGCGACCTATAATAGTGCTCCCGACATGCCTTTCAGTTAGCCTCCCTAGAAGCAGCCGCCCGCTGCGAGCGTGTAAGGCAACCTCTTCCTTCTCCCCCACGCAGCTGATCTGAAACACTTGGTAAGCACATTGCACCTTTATATGTTTTTGCATTTTTGTATGACACTGCCAATGAATGCACGTTTTTTTGCACAGGTTTATATTTATGTATGTTTTAATGTATTGGCACGCAGCACTTTATTACTTTTGTATATTGTGATAAGATTGGATTTCACGTATTATATGGGTTGTCTACCCCATGTGCCTCCAGCCCTACCCGGGCTCTGCTGTCCCCCATTAAAAAAAAAGCGCCAGGCTAGCGACATGCATATTGTCGCTAGCCTGCTATTTACCTCTGCCTGTCATTCACTGCCACTCCCCCGCCTCCTGTATAGCGGGGCTCCCCCGCCTGTGTCCCTTCCCTCCCCGCCTCCGACTGGAGGAAGCTTACAGAGGCGGGGAGAGAAGGGACACAGGCGCTATACAGGAGGCGGGGGTGTGATGGTGAATGACAGGCAAAGGTAAATAGCAGGCTAGCGACAATCTGCATGTCGCTAGCCTGGCGCTTTTTTTAATGGGGACAGCAGAGCCCGGGGAGGGCTGGAGGCACAATAGAAGGGCACAGAGGCTGCTCATTGTATACAGAATGTACCTCTGTGTGCTAATAGGATTTCACAAACCCACCTCGGGTTCTCTTTGATACATTTTTGATATTTTTGCATCAATTGTGGATGTTTGGTATGACTTATTATTGAACCAGTCTCTATAGAGGGCATCTTTTCTTATGGTCATTGCAGTTGTTTATAGCCCTTCAAGGAACACACTATTATGTGTCAATATTTAGCTCTAGATGTTGAAGTAACATATAACTTGCTGATGGCTCTATATACCTCGTTTGTCAGTTGTTGGGAACTGAGGACAAACAAACCAAGTGACAGTTTTGATGCATAGTCTAATGAGCTAATGCCGCTCAATTCTCCATAACAGCAAATTCTATAAAGGGCTTGGTTGAGTGCACAGGGGCATTCAATGTCCCGACTGACACTGCCGGTCTCTCGTCCTTTGTAAAATGTGTAACTCCCCCGTGCTGTGCAGGTTAACCAGGCAACGCTTCCCCCGTGTCCTGTGTCTTTCTCCATTGCCGCCGGGGTGTCTGTACCCTGTGACCCTGCCGCATGTACATGATGCCAGTACAGGCAATGGAGAAAGACGAAGGACACCATTGGAGGTGCACCAGTGGACAGGCGAGTCTGCAACACTCACCACAGACCAGAGGGGAACGGGAGGTTACAAATAAAGGGGGAAGACCTGGGGGGAGGCAGTCGCTCAGATTTCCTATAGATTTCATATTGAAATCTACTGAAAATCTGTTTGCAGTATATAGCAGGTAATAGATCCCTCTGTGATTAGATTCTGAATCTGCCGGCCATGGAGTAAATGAATGGCCCCCTTTACTCTAAAATCAACTAGATCTCTTAATCCTAAGGATGTATGTATTCATAGACAATATTTTTCCAGGATTTCTGTATGCTGCATAGTTTGCGTAACTCGCATTATATACAGAACGCTTATGTTTCTTGCCTTACACAAATGGAAAATTTGTATAATGCCCGAGAAAATGCATGAATACATGTTACCATTATTTTGTGAATATGCCCCTGTGTATCTTAACAGCTAAAGGTGGCCATACAGTGAGTGTCTTGGCGTCCGATCGACCTTCCGATTTGATAATTATTATTGAATCGGATGACAATAGGTGCCAAGAGCATGCCCGATCGAGGATGTGACCAATTTCAGGACGAAAATGCATACACCCGCCCCACGTGGTTGCCGGAGTAGCGTGTGGGACATCAAACACTCGCCCACGCATACGCCGGTAGCAACGTGAGGTGCGAGTATGCGGATTGCGGATGGACATGGACAGGTATAGTGCACCCGCACATTTCATATGGGGGGGAGGACAGCGTTGGGCTGGTTAAGCGGCACATGCGACGTCATAAGGCCGATTCCTCATCGATTTCAGCATGAGATCAATCTGGAATCAGCCTGTGGAGCATGGGCAGCCGACAGATGTCTCTCTAAACAGATTCAATCAGAGAGAGGTTTGTCTCTTGTCGAATCTGCCCATCATTTCTAGATGTATGACTAGCTTTATTTATCTAAATGTTAAATGCTATCACCTTGTATTAGCACATAGTTAAATGACTCACAATCTACTGTATGTATTTCAGCTATCATGTGAACGTTGGATGACAGATTGTGCCCTGGATAGGATACAGTAAAGTCATTCCATTTCACAAAGGCACAATGTAAATGTATGCTATATTTGTGTGCATGAATCATGAATCTATGTGGAAAGCCATAAGGGAAGCATGTGAGACTCATAACAAGAAAGCATTATGTCAATGCAGGGTCAATGGAAGCTCTGAACTAGCGACCTAGTAAAATGGTCAAGCTCAGTCCTCAGGCTGAAATATAAATATCAAATGGCAAAAAGCATTATCTGACTCTGAAGCACAATTAAGTCATTCTCAAAATCCTTTCAGCACAGATATTTAGCTTTAGCAATATAACTAAGGCCTGTTTCCACTGCAGTGAAGTGAGAACACATTCCGGATGCTATGCATGGCTATTTTTTGCTGCATGCCGTCCATTTTTCTCCACATTCAAATCGGATGGCAGCCTATTGACTTTAATATGCTGCATTTCCTCATCCAAATTCCCATGTTGGGAAAACAAGTAGGGCGGGGTCATGGCGATTTTTCTGTCGGTGCAGTCTACCGCAGGGAGCAAAATGTTTGTAATGGTGCGGTGCCATGCGCTGTGGTAAGCTCTTATGCCGCGTGCAAATTGCAGCGCACCAGGGGCTTGATTTGCTAATCCGTGATCACTCAAATATCACACCTTATCAAAGTTAACATGCCTTATCAGAGTAGCAATTAACTTTTTCTCCTGACTTTTCTCCTAAGTGATATTTTCAAACTTATCAATAAAGTGTCAAAAACCTTGGCGGTTCTTGCCTTTTTCATGATTGCTAACTCAGTAAAGGACCACCCTTTAAAGCGTTGCTATCCTATAAATCCGGCATAGCGGGGTCTGAACCCTCTATAACAGTAATTATAGATTGACGGTATACCTTGAAATGAATCAGAGCACTCAGTATATGATTTTATATAAAAAATTGTATTTGCTTATCATACAGCATATATACAAAATATGAACAGTTCCAAGTAGTGTTTCCTTCTAACAGTATTCCATCTAATCATGGCTTTATAGCCAAGCGATCATCAATCTTCTAAGTACATTCAAAAAAAAAGAATATAACAGTTATGTTATGTAGAATAAGATCAAAATAGTCTCATCTGTGTCAATAGCTGTGTATCTAGTAGCTGTGTAAAACTTGTAGTAATCTTCTTAAAGAAACAGCATAAAAATTAGCTTCTAAAAAAAACTTCTTGCTAACATCTTACCAAAACATAATGCTGAAAAATTAATAAAGTAAATCACCAGAATATTAAGCATATTACCCTCCTCTGTCATCTCTTCAGCATCTAGAACCACGTGTGGGAAGGTAGCTTCTGCCTCATGTGTCTTCTCAGGAGATTGTTGGGCTTCTGCAAACTATGAGCTTTCAGTTCCTACTTTTATAGTGGTTGGATGCAATATGGCTGCCTAATCTGGACTTTCCCTGAATCCCAGACTCTGATTGGCTAAAGCTTCCGTGCGTCAAACCCTATCTATGTTTTGAATACCTAAATCACAATATTATTGTTTATAAATTCTTAATTACCTTATCTTGTGGGAATTTACGTCATCTGACATTTTGACATTTGATAAAAAGGTCATATTTGGCGCAGTTAATTAAAAATGGACGTCACCAGCCATCTTGCCAGCTGATATGACTTATTTGACCCAGACATGGACTTCCAAAAACATTAAATAATGTCATTTATGACGCATTTCTGATAAAGTGTTCTCTGCTAATTAGTTTTTGGAATGTGTCTGTACTTTCCCAGGTCAGGTTGACCCTATAACACTTTACACAGATCTGTAAGAGCCTTCAGCAATTTAAGGCTTATTGAAACATACAGGGCTTCTAATATACTTATTTAAATATAAAGCTTATTATATAATTCTTCTTAAAATAATTAATCATTGTAAGAAATAATTGCATATTAAATCTTAATAATATAAACTCATTGTCTATATATTTGTCTTTCTTATAAAATAAATATTATATGTCTAACCGGCAGATGTCGCTATCTCATTATAAATAACAATCTATTAATAATAATTATCAGACTATAAAAACCGCCAGGTGGCATCATTGAATCATCTCTAATTAATTCGGAAAACCCCTTATTGTTTTATCTCTCTTTCATATTTTGACTTTCTCTATCTAGGAAATTTTTATCTTTTCTTTCTGGCCTTGGCCTTCAAGCAAAGAAACATGTAGACAATTGTCTAGAACCAAAACAATCCCACAAGAATGTTTTACTGTCTCAAATCATCACCAGCTTGAAAGTTAAAATAATCTTATAAGTTTTACAGCCTGGAATATGTTGAGATGTCATAGAGCAATATATTGAAGAAGAAACACAACTTTACAGTTTACAATGAAATTTTGCATAGAACATTAAAACTTAAAACACACATATGACAGCTTTTCCTGCATAAATAAAACCGCTAGAATTCTGACAAAAGTATATTTCAAGCCACCAGCAAGTGTAACGATTGGTGTCAGCAACACAGATTTTTTCTGATTATTGGTGATCTGCAGTATCACCAATAATACAGATGCTATACCTGATTATGTGGTGATCTGCAGAATCACCAATAATACAAGTATAGCTAGACACAGGACACCTAATGTGGTATTGTGTTTGGTGCAACAGTAATAAGAGAAGTTATCTGCCGAGGAGCGGGAGACACAGACAATATTGCAGCCAAGGATCCCCTGAGGGGCAGGGGGCTCAGACTGTACTGCAGCCAGTGGATGCCTGACCAGCAGGGACCACTGGCAGTGATAGAGAGTATGATCACCTGAAGGGCAGGTGATCAAGACTAAACAATAGCCTAAGATCCCCTGAGGAGCAGGGAATACAGACTATACTGCAGCCAAGAATTCCCTGAGGAGCAGGGAATTCAGATAGTACTGCAGCCAGTGGACACCTGAGGAGCAGGGACCACTGATTGTGCTGCAAGTGAGGTCACAGGTGGAATGAGTGATTAAGACTGTACTACAGCCAAGGATTCCCTGAGGCGCAGGGAACCAGACTGTACTGCAGCCAGTGGACCCATGAGGAGCAGGGACCACTGACTGTGCTGCAAGATGATCTCCTGAGGGGCAGGTGATCAACAGACACTATTTGCAGCTAACAGACACCCGAGGAACAAGTGTCACAGATAGTACAGCAAGACTGATCACCTAAGGGTTAGGTGACAGCCCTTAAGATTTCCCTTACTAGTGGCAGCCCCACTAGTGAGGATAGAAAGGTCAGACAAGCAAGGTCAGCAACAAACGGACAGAAGCAGTACAGAGGCGGAAGACTGATTCGGTATCCAGGTACAGGCAGAGTCGGCAACAGTAGACAGATAGGCAAAAGTACCGAATCAGCAACCAAGAGAGTAGTCAGGAGAGCGAGAGATCATAACAGATAATACAGTAGTAATATAGCAATCCTAGTCTAGGTGTGAAGTCATTGGTTTCAACACCTGGGAACTAGACTAACAGATGTACAATAGCGATATAGCAATAACCTAATCTAGGTGTGAAGTCCTTGGTTTCAACACCTGGGAACTAGACTAAAGAATGGTACACAAGTCTAACAATATAATAGTACGTAAAGCTATCAACGGAATCTGACTAAGTGTGAATTCCCAGCTCCAGCTGGTTCTAACACACTGTAAGATCTGACTAGGGTCTGAGCGCTCACACGTAAGCATTCGCAACAGCAGACAACTAAGTTGCAACTGACAGGCAAGTCCTATAAAAACCCAGAGCGCTTCACAGTGCCGCCCCAGTCACTCAGCCAATCAGCTCAGCATAGCTGGAGTCAGCTGACCGGCATGATCAGCTGACTCACTCCCCTTTTACCTGCATAAAGGTCCTGTCGCTTGGCGCGTGCGCGCGTAGCTCTAAATCTGTGTGCACTAGAGGGACCAGGCGAACCAGCAGCATGTAGCTGCGTGGCAGAAGCCACCGGCTGGAACGCGGAGATGGCCGCCATGCCGCTTGCCCACGCGGCGGCATCTCTGCTATCCTTTACAGTACCCCCCTCCCCTGAGGAGTGGACCCCGGACACTTCCCACCCGGCTTCTCAGGGTGCAAGTCATGAAACTCTTTCTTTAACTCCTCAGCATGCATGCGACAATCCGGCACCCAAGTTCTCTCCTCTAGCCCATACCCCTTCCAGTGGACAAGATACTGTACAGAATTTTGCACTAACCAAGAATCCAATATCTTCTCGATCTCATACTCAGGTTGATCGTCAACCATCACAGGGGGAGGGGGAGAGGAATCCACGTGCACCGCAGGCTTCAACAGAGAATCATGGAATGATCTCACACCTCACATGCTGGCTGGGAGATCAATTGCATAAGTGACATCATTAATCTTTCTGGACACTGGGTATGGGCCTACAAATCTGGGTCCCAACTTAGGTGACAGTTGTTTCAACGCCAAATGTCGAGTAGATACCCACACCATGTCCCCTGGGGAAAACTTCCACTCTACAGACCGTCTCTTATCTGCTTGTTTCTTCTGAGTCTGGAAGGCTTTCCCTAAATTCCTTTTAACCATTCCCCAAATCTCCTTCAATGCCCTTTGCCAATCCTCCAAGGCCTGAAATGGGGTAGATGCCACAGGTAATGGAGCAAACTTGGGAGATTTTCCCGAAATCACCTGAAATGGTGAAAATTCTAAAGAGGAACTCTTCAGATTGTTATGTGCGAATTCCGCGAACGGTAAAAACTTTACCCAATCGGACTGTGCATCTGCCACATAACATCTGAGAAACTGTTCAAGAGACTGGTTAACTTTTTCGGTCTGACCATTGGTCTATGGGTGGTAGCCTGATGAAAATGAAAGGTCCATTCCTAACTGATGGCAAAATGCTCTCCAAAATTTTGACACAAACTGGACTCCCCGATCTGACACCACATTTTCCGGAATGCCATGCAGCCGGAAAACGTGCTGAATGAAGAGATCAGCTAACTCCTGGGCCGAGGGGAGTCCTTTCAGAGGGACAAAATGAGCCATCTTACTGAACCTATCAACTACCACTCAAATGACCGTCTTACCCTCAGACCTGGGGAGTTCTCCTACAAAGTCCATCGACAAATGAGTCCAGGGTTCATTTGGCACTGGTAGGGGTTGTAAAGTACCCACTGGTGCCTGGCGAGAGGGCTTGCTTCTAGCAAAAACAGAGCACTCTCATACAAACTCCTTACAATCTAATGCCAGCGTAGGCCACCAAGCGCATCTGGCCACCAAATCCTGGGTTCAGGCAGCCCCAGGATGCCCCGCATTCTTATGGGAATTGAACAATTGTAAGAGTTGTAGGCGGAAAGGAAGTGGTACGAACAAAACCCCTCAGGCTTCCCTTCTGGAACATCCTGTTGGTAAGGGCCCAGAGTAGCCGTCCAGTCCTCCCGGGTCTCAGTAGCTGCCAAGACTACTTTCTGGGGTAGGATGGTCTCAGGGGTTGAAGGTTGTACTGTCTCAGGCTCAAAACACCTAGATAGTGTGTCTGCTTTGACGTTCTTACTACCTGGTGTATACGTTATGACAAATATGAATCTTGAAAAGAATAAGGACCAACGGGCCTGTCGAGGACTAAGTCTTTTGGCCCCTTCTATGTACTCCAAGTTCTTATGATCTGTATAGACTGTAATAGTATGCTCTGCCCCTTCTAGCCAATGTCGCCATTCTTCAAAGGCTAATTTAATGGGCAAAAGCTCTCGGTTGCCAATATCGTAGTTCTTCTCTGCAGGAGAGAAGCTACGGGAAAAGAAGGCACATGGGTGAAGTTTGCCTTGCAAACCGGAGCGTTGAGACAGTACAGCCCCAACCCCAACTTCTGATGCATCAACCTCAACGATGAAGGGGAAGGTGACATCTACATGTCTCAAAATGGGAGCAGAACAGAACAGTTTTTCAGTGTGGAAAAGGCAGAATGTGCCTCTGCTGACCAGTGGTAAGTATCAGCCCCTTTCTTGGTAAGACTGGTGAGAGGTGATACTACCGAGGAGAACCCCTTGATGAATCTTTTGTAGTAATTGGCAAAACCGAAAAATCTTTGGAGTGCCTTCAATTACACAGGTTGTGGCCACTCCAAAACAGCAGAGACTTTTTCTGGATCCATGGAGAGATAAGACGTAGAGATAATATACCCCAAAAAAGAAACTGAAGTGACCTCGAAAAGGCACTTTTCTAATTTGGCGTACAGTGAGTTCTGTCTAAATTTCTTTAAAACAATCTTGACATGTTTACGATGTTCCGTTAGATTAGGGGAAAAAATCAGTATGTCGTCTAGATACACTAGCACGAATTTCCCCAGTACCTCCCTGAAAACCTCATTGATCAACTCCTGGAAGACGGCAGGGGCATTACACAACCCGAAGGGCATAACCAAATACTCGTTGTGCCCGTCGGGCGTGTTGAACGCCGTCTTCCATTCGTCACCTTCTCTAATCCGTACCAGGTTGTATGCACCTCGTAAGTCCAGTTTCGAGAAGATACTGGCATTGGTCACCTGAGCGAATAAATCGTCAATCAAAGGCAATGGGTAACGATTTTTTACTGTAATCTTATTTAACCCTCGGTAGTCAATGCAGGGTCGGAGGCCACTGTCTTTTTTCTGTACGAAAAAGAAACCTGCCCCAGCTGGTGACCGGGAAGGGCGGATGAAGCCTTTGGCCAAGTTCTCCTTAATGTACTCCTGCATTGCCACTTTCTCAGGTCCTGACAGATTATAAAGGTGACCCCTGGGAGGCATACAACCAGATCTTAAATCAATGGGACAGTCGAAGCTACGGTGAGGTGGGAGTTTATCTGCGGATTTGGGACAGAACACATCAGCGAATTCCGCATACTGCACTGGCACTCCTTTAACTTGAATCTTGGTAGCACATACAGTAACTTTCTCCAAACAATGATGATGACAATGGGTCGACCAGCTTTTTAGCTGTCCAGAAGCCCAGTCAATCTGAGGGGAGTGAAGTTGCAACCAAGGCATACCAAGGATAATGGTGGAGGTTGCCATTTTCAGGACCAGGAATTGTAAACTCTCTTTATGTAACACCCCTACATTACACACCAACAGGGGGGTCTGAGAAAGAGGTTGTTTATTCTGTAACGGAGAGTCATCTACTGCAGTGATCAAAATCTGCCGGTCTAGCGGGAGTAAGGGAATCCCCAATCTTTTTACAAAATCATAATCTATGAAGTTGGCCGCAGAGCCAGAGTCCACAAAGGCCTCTGCGGAAATAGTCTGGCCTTCCCACGTAATGGAGCAGGGAAGGAGCAGATGATTATTGTTTAGAGGTAAAGACTGCTCGCCTAGGGCATTACCTCTGACTACACCTAGGCGGCAGCGTTTCCCGACTTCTTAGGACAATTCTGAACCTTGTGACCCTCCTCAGCACAGTATAAACAGAATCTTTCTGATTTCCTGCGATTCTTTTCCACCTGCGTCAATCTAGAGTGTCCGATTTGCATCGGCTCAGGCGGAGGTGACGAGGGTGGAGAGGAGGCGTAGGAGCAGGGCCGAGCCTGGGCGGGTGCTGCGGGTGCAAGGCACCCAGGCGCCTGCCTCTGAGAGGCGCCGCCCGGCCGCCGCTCTCCCCCTGTGGCCGCCGCTCGCTCGCTCCCTCCCTCCCTCTAGCCGCCGGCGCCGCGTCAGACCTCGATCAGGCGGGCGGGCGCTAGGACCTAGCACGCCGCACTGATATGCGGAAGTGACATCACTTCCGCATATAGAGCGGGTGCGCCTGGCGCCTTCTTACTGGTCGGGTCGCCCGCTGATTGAGGTCTGAAGCTGCTGCAAGGTGAGGAGGGAGCGGCGGCGGCAGAGGCAGCAGCGGCGGGAGGGGAGGATTGGGTGCGCTCCTGTCACTACCTAAACGGGGACCCTATACCCCCTGGCTACCTATCCTGGGCACATATTACCCCCTGGCTACCTATCCTGGGCACATATTACCCCCTGGCTACCTATCCTGGGCACATATTACCCCCTGGCTACCTATCCTGGGCACATATTACCCTCTGGCTACCTATCCTGGGCACATATTACCCCCTGGCTACCTATCCTGGGCACATATTACCCCCTGGCTACCTATCCTGGGTACATATTACCCCCTGGCTACCTATCCTGGGCACATATTACCCCCTGGCTACCTATCCTGGGCACATATTACCCTCTGGCTACCTATCCTGGGCACATATTACCCCCTGGCTACCTATCCTGGGCACATATTACCCTCTGGCTACCTATCCTGGGCACATATTACCCCCTGGCTACCTATCCTGGGCACATATTACCCCCTGGCTACCTATCCTGGGCACATAATACCCCCTGGCTACCTATCCTGGGCACATAATACCCCCTGGCTACCTATCCTGGGCACATATACCCCCTGGCTACCTATCCTGGGCACATATACCCCCTGGCTACCTATCCTGGGCACATATACCCCCTGGCTACCTATCCTGGGCACATATACCCCCTGGCTACCTATCCTGGGCACATATACCCCCTGGCTACCTATCCCGGGCACATATACCCCCTGGCTACCTATCCCGGGCACATATACCCCCTGGCTACCTATCCCGGGCACATATACCCCCTGGCTACCTATCCCGGGCACATATACCCCCTGGCTACATATCCTGGGGACACTGGCTGTTTGTCATTATGTGCATTTGCTGGTGAAAAGCAGTCTCTTGTTATGTGAATTTGCTGGTGAAAAGCAGTCTCTTGTTATGTGCATTTGCTGGTGAAAAGCAGTCTCTTGTTATGTGCATTTGCTGGTGAAAAGCAGTCTCTTGTTATGTGCATTTGCTGGTGAAAAGCAGTCTCTTGTTATGTGCATTTGCTGGTGAAAAGCAGTCTCTTGTTATGTGCATTTGCTGGTGAAAAACAGTCTCTTGTTATGTGCATTTGCTGGTGAAAAGCAGTCTCTTGTTATGTGCATTTGCTGGTGAAAAGCAGTCTCTTGTTATGTGCATTTGCTGGTGAAAAGCAGTCTCTTGTTATGTGCATTTACATGGGGAAAAGCAGTCTCTCGTTATGTGCATTTACATGGGGAAAAGCAGTCTCTCGTTATGTGCATTTACATGGGGAAAAGCAGTCTCTCGTTATGTGCATTTACATGGGGAAAAGCTGTCTCTTATGTGCATTTAGTGGGGAATTTTTGTCAGTAAAAATAATCTTTTGTCAGTAAATTTTTAGGTATTTGTCAGTAAAAAATAACGTGAAAGGTTGGCAACACTGGCAGGCTGTGTGGCGCAACGGGAAAGATACAGGCAGCCCACCTTGGGCTTGGCAGGGGGGAGGAGCCGATGTCAGCGAGCGAGAGTAGGGTGGCCGCAGGCAGCCATAAATACGCAGTGTGTGACTGCGTCGCACTCGCAGAGCCTCTCAGCCTGAGTCAGTCCAGAGACTAGCAGACTGTCACTCGCAGGAAGCCAAAGCCAGCCAGGAGCAAGCCCATGGAAGAGGGGTAGGAATGGGGTATCACATGCATGCGTAAAGAGGTGGAAGGTGTGGGTGTGATTAGGAAGGACATGGGTGTGGTTATGTGGTTGGGCGTGGTTAATTTAACCACTCCCATAGGCGCCAGAGAAAATCTTGCACCCAGGTGCCAGGCACCCCAGGCTCACCCCTGCGTAGGAGACATATCTTACAGCATTTCTACCCCGGGTCTGTCTTTGATAGCGTAAGCGGCGATCTACCCGTACTGCTAAAGATATTGCCTCGTCTATGGACTTGGGCTCAGGATGTCCTAACATCAAATCAGAAACTGCATCAGATAAACCCGACAGAAAACAATCTAACAGTGCATATGTTCCCCATCTAGCTGAAACAGCCCACGTCCTGAACTCTGCTGCGTAACCTGCTACCGGATCCCGACCCTGCCGCAGGGTCTTTAGCTTCCGTTCAGCGGTGGAAGCAATATCCGGATCATCATATATAATGGCCATGGCCTTAAAAAATTCCTCAACTGATGATAACGCCTCATGTCCTGCATGAAGACTATATGCCCATGTTTGTGAATCTCCTGACAAAAGGGTCTTTATGAATGTAACTCTCTGAGGCTCAGTTCCTGGCAGGGTAGGCCCTTAACTCAAAATGTGATAACACTCGATTTCTGAAGTTCTGAAAGTCAGATCTATGTCCCGAAAACTTTTCAGGTACAGACATGCGAAGGTCTGTAACTGGAGGGGATCGCACTGAATTCACAGCCGTTTAAAGGACCTGTACTGACCCAGACAGTTGTGTGATCTGAGTCTGTTGGGCATCAAGCACCCTTATGAGGTTATCCATCGAAGTGGCTATTCCCTCAACTTGGCTGCGCAGTGTGTCCATATTGTTTTTGGTCTGCTGTTCTGTAACGATTGGTGTCAGCAACACAGATTTTTTCTGATTATTGGTGATCTGCAGTGTCACCAATAATACAGATGCTATACCTGATTATGTGGTGATCTGCAGAATCACCAATAATACAAGTATAGCTAGACACAGGTCACCTAATGTGGTATTGTGTATGGTGCAACAGTAATAAGAGAAGTTATCTCCCGAGGAGCGGGAGACACAGACAATATTGCAGCCAAGGATCCCCTGAGGGGCAGGGGATTCAGACTGTACTGCAGCCAGTGGACGCCTGAGCAGCAGGGACCACTGGCAGTGATAGAGAGTATGATCACCTGAAGGGCAGGTGATCAAGACTAAACAATAGCCTAAGATCCCCTGAGGAGCAGGGAGTACAGACTATACTGCAGCCAAGAATTCCCTGAGAAGCAGGGAATTCAGATAGTACTGCAGCCAGTGGACACCTGAGGAGCAGGGACCACTGATTGTGCTGCAAGTGAGATCACAGGTGGAATGAATGATTAAGACTGTACTACAGCCAAGGATTCCCTGAGGCGCAGGGAACCAGACTGTACTGCAGCCAGTGGACCCATGAGGAGCAGGGACCACTGACTGTGCTGCAAGATGATCTCCTGAGGGGCAGGTGATCAACAGACACTATTTGCAGCTAACAGACACCTGAGGAAAAAGTGTCACAGATAGTACAGCAAGACTGATCACCTAAGGGTTAGGTGACAGCCCTTAAGATTTCCCTTACTAGTGGTAGCCTCACTCGTGAGGATAGAAAGGTCAGACAAGCAAGGTCAGCAACAAACGGACAGATACAGTACAGAGGCGGAAGACTGATTCGGTATCCAGATACAGGCAGAGTCAGCAACAGTAGACAGATAGGCAGAGGTACCGAATCAGCAACCAAGAGAGTAGTCAGGAGAGCGAGAGATCATAACAGATAATACAGTAGTAATATAGCAATTCCAGTCTAGGTGTGAAGTCCTTGGTTTCAACACCTGGGAACTAGACTAACAGATGTACAATAGCGATATAGCAATAACCTAGTCTACGTGTGAAGTCCTTGGTTTCAACACCTGGGAACTAGACTAAAGAATGGTACACAAGTCTAACAATATAATAGTACTTAAAGCTATCAACGGAATCTGACTAAGTGTGAATTCCCAGCTCCGGCTGGTTCTAACACACTGTAAGATCTGACTAGGGTCTGAGCGCTCACACGTAAGCGTTTGCTACAGCAGACAACTTGCAACTGACAGGCAAGTCCTATAAATACCCAGAGTTCTCCACAGCGCCGCCCCAGTCACTCAGCCAAACCGGAGCATAGCTGGAGTCAGCTGACCGGCATGATCAGCTGACTCCCCTTTTACCTGCATAAAGGTCCTGTCGCCTGGCGCATGCGCGCGTAGCACTAAATCTGTGTGCACTAGAAGGACCAGGCGAACCAGCAGCATGTAGCTGCGCGGCAGAAGCCGCCGGATGGAACGCGGAGATGGCCGCCATGCCGCTTGCCCACACGGCGGCATCTCCGCTATCTTTTACAGCAAGTCTAAAAAATATTCAAAATAATTTTAATAGTTCCCTTCCACCTACTTTTGGTACTTTTTCAATTGCAGAGTGCTGAAAGTTATTTTAAATAGAAGATGAAAATGTATCTCCTAGGAGAAAAGTCAGGAGAAAAAGTGAATTGCATATGGGCCAGTGTGTTCAAAGAAAAGATCAAGAATTTGAACTTCCCAGCACATGGTTAAAGAGACTCTGTAACATTAAAAAGATCCCCTGGGGGGTACTCACCTCGGGTGGGGGAAGCCTCCGGATCCTAATGAGGCTTCCCATGCCGTCCTCTGTCCCACGGGGGTCTCGCCGCAGCCCTCCGAACAGCCGGCGACTGTGCCGACTGTCAGTTCAATATTTACCTTTGCTGGCTCCAGCGGGGGCGCTGTGGCGGCTTTCCGTTCCGAACTACACGGAAATACCCGATCTCATTCGGGTCCGCTCTACTGCGCAGGCGCAGGACACTTGCGCCTGCGCAGTAGAGCGGACCCGACGGCGATCGGGTATTTCCGTGTAGTTCGGAGCCGACAGCCGTCAGAGCGCCTGCGCAGGAGCCAGGAAGGTAAATATTGACGTCACCGCTGCACGGACTCCACGGAGGGCTGCAGCGAGACCCCTGACGGATGGAGGACGGCGTGGGAAGCCTCATTAGGATCCGGAGGCTTCCCCCACCCGAGGTGAGTACCCCCCAGGGGATCTTTTCATGTTACAGTTCCTCTTTAAAGGCTTGGAATGAACATAGTGTAACTTTGCCGATCTTCACTGTATTTATTCATTAGTGAAGCACCTCCACTACCTGTCTCTGTGACAATGTGATTTGCTGTAAAATCCAGTGTGATTTCTGTCTTCTCCTCAGATAACTGGAGGCTGGGCGATAAGTATTTTATTGTATTATTGGCGTAGTGGTTAGCTCTCTCGCCTTGCAGCGCTGGGTCCCTGGTTCGAATCCCAGCCAGGGCACTATCTGCAAAGAGTTTGTATGTTCTCTCCAGGTCTGCGTGGGTTTCCTCCGGGCACTCCGGTTTCCTCCCACATTCCAAAAACATACGGATAAGTTAATTGGCTCCCCCCTAAAAAAAATTGGCCCTAGACTACAGTACTTACACTACATAATATAGACATATGGCAATGGTAGGGATTAGATTGTGAGCTCCTTTGAGGGACAGTTAGTGACAAGACAATATATATATATATATATATATATATATATATATATATATATATATATATATATATATATATATACACTATATATATATATATATATATATACACTGTACAGCACTGCGTAATATGTCGGCGCTATATAAATACATAATAATAATAATAATAATTTACTCAGGCAGATCTCACTAGGCAGATTGTTAATACTTATCTCAGCCTTTGTGTTATATTCTCTTCCCCAGACAAAACCTCTCCGCATTGTGGGGACCAGGACTGCAAAGTGATAAGGCTGAATAATTGAAATATCATTATAGGGGTTTAAAAGCAGAAATGTCAAAGCAGGAAATAACTGTGGACTTAGGAAATAACAGCTTAAGTATTTGCGGGCACGGATTATAAAGGGAAGACAAAATCTCCAGCACTTGGTTTGGATTTTGAGCTCTGAAAGAGGAAATGTCAAATTATTCATTTTTCACATGAACAGGCATAATAATATAAACTTTGAAACATTGATTATGCAGAATAATCACAAATACTATGAATTCCTTTAACAGGCACTGTTTATACATGGTACAGTATCAGGGCCGGCGCTACCATTAAGGCAAAGGAGGCAGCTGCCCCAGGGCCCCAGAGCTTGTAGGGGCCCCCAGTGGCTACAAGAGGAAAAAAAAATTTGCAAATCGGCCTTATAGTTTTTGAGAAAATCGATTTTAAAGTTTCAAAGGAAAAAAAAAAACACATTTAAAAACCTGCCGACTTTAACGGTTAATAGCAAATCCACCTTAAATGCTAGAAACCCTAAATTTGCAGGATATGTTAGGGAGATCATTAGGAATAAGAGGAAAAAACAATTTTTCAAAAAGACCTTATAGTTTTTGAGAAAATCGATTTTAAAGTTTGAGATCAGGAAGCATAGAGATGTGGATCTGGATCAAATCTTTCAAGTGGATGCTCCTGTACATTCTAACCTGGAACAGGACTTTAAGTCGCTACAGGGAAGTATGCTTAAGGAACTCCAAACTTGGTGGGACTTGGCTGCATTACACAAGTATGATGGGAAGGGATTAGTACCTAAGAGGTACAGATGGGATATATCTCCTACTGATGGTGAAGAAAGTGAAGATAGTAATAAGGAATGGTTGGAATATGTTGAAATTTGCGGGAAGGGTATGGTTAAATTGATGATTAAAAGGAAAACACGGAGACTTGAGAGATTGGGAGGGGAAGTAGACACGATTAAATCTAAATTAGATCCATTTAAACATTCAGAAGAATATCAAGTTAGGTCTACGAAATTACAAGAGGTATTAAATAATGCAGAAAAAGATATTATATTGGATAAGCAAAAACAGTTTTGTAAAGATAATCAAGTTTATAAAAATAATGAGGCGTATAAATGGCAGAAAAATAAGATATCCATTAAGCCAGATGAGATAGTGGAGGAAGGTGGGGCAGCGGGAGGGGGGCCCATTGAGGTACCCAAACCACAGGATGGTGCTGCTAGGCCAAAAGGGATCCTGACTGGGGGCAGAGATCCAGTTAAACCAGCCCAGCCCCCAGCCCCAGCCAGTGTATGGTGGAGGAGGGGGGAGAGGGGGAGCCCCAGGAAGAGGCAGAGGATATGTCCCCTATCAAGGCAGGCCTTCCCCCAATCAATCTAGACCGTATATAGGGAGAGGAGGTCAGTTTAGGAGAGAAGGAGGCCAACACTATCAGCCTCAATATCAAGGCGGCTATCCCAAAGGCGCTCCCGAACTTCCAGTTTACAACAGATATGAACCCTTACAATCATATGTACAGGAAGAACCCCCGTTTTTTCACAAACCCAGATACCGACAGGACGAATGGTACATGGAACCATACCTCACCCCTAAAAAAGCACGCAAAAGAGAGCCAGGAGGGGAGTCAGAGGAGGAAGGAGAATACAACAAAAAAAGAAAGGAGTAGTGTCAGGAGAGGGTATATTTAATCTCAGTGGGGTTCCCCTGTCTGATCAGGAAATCAACCTGCTAGACAGGGGATTAAAATATGCTCCAAAAAAATCCATCAATAAATTTGAAACTTTCATTGATCTACATAAATTTGTAAGGAAAATTAACCTTAAAAGGTACTTTCTGGATAAAGAGGGGCCTAATACTAAAGCAAATGCAGTGGCGGGTCAATACTTACATACGAAAATGAAAAATAATTCTACTTTCAATCCAGCAGAAAATGCAAGTAAGCACACCATTGATGTTTTTAAAAATCTTGTGGCCAACGATCTCGAGCGTCTGCATGTGTCTCGGATTGAAATTACCGATCGAGATGCTTGCAAGATGTTGAGAGACAAGGAGTTGGTCATCCGTCCAGCAGATAAGGGGGGAGGGGTGGTTGTCCTCAATAGGGAACAATATTTTGAGGAATTGGATAGACTGGTAAATGATGCCACTGCATATAAAAAATTGAGTGGTAACCCAGTCTTCCAATTCAAAAGAGAACTCATTTCCTTATTAAAAGGGGGGTTGGATGAAAATTTTATTAGTGAAGCTGAATTTCAGTTTTTAATCCCTTCACATCCAAGAACACCCATCATATATCAATTACCGAAAATACATAAGTCCACCACGTTACCACCGGGACGCCCCATTATTAATGGGATTGATTCCATTACATACAGACTGGGTGGGTACTTGGATCAATTCCTGCAACCTCTGGTTGGTCTCCTGCCAAGGGTTCTTAGGGATACCTCCCATACATTGCGTATTCTCAGTGATGTGGTGGTAGATGACGCCACGCTGCTAATTACAGCGGACGTGGCGTCTCTATACACAAATATTTCACATCAAGGAGGGTTGGTTGCAGTGGAAAACGCACTCAATCGTGAGGGGAGAGTACACCCACGACAGGTACAGTTTTTGGTGCAGTTGCTACAATTTGCTCTGGCTAAGAATTATTTTTGGTACAAGGGGGAATACTACCTGCAGATAAAGGGATGTGCCATGGGGGCCCCCTTCGCCCCATCTTTGGCAAATATTTACATGTCGGAGTGGGAGGAAGGGGCGATTCAGATAAACTCAGGTAAGATTAATAATTGGTATCGATATATTGATGACCTGTTGATTTTGTGGACAGGTACGGTTGAGGAATGGGAGGATTTTTTAAGGAAAGCTAATGGTTTAAGTCCTAATATTAAACTGGAAGCTGAGACGAGTTACGATAATATTAACTTTTTAGATTTAACTATTTTTAAGTCAGGAAGCGAGCTCACCACCAAGTGTTTTTTTTTTAAAAAACAGACAGAAACGGGTTTATTCCTACAACTAGCTGCCATCATCCAACCTGGGTCCGAGCGATCCCGAAGGGACAATTCCAAAGGATTAGAAGGAATTGTTCCACATTGGATTCATATACTAGTCAGGCTGCCATTTTGCTCAATAAATTTGAGCAAAAGGGGTACAAAGAAGAGGAATTAAGAAAACAAATGATGGAGGTAGCAGATATGGATAGAGAACAAATGGTTCAAGGTAAGAGAACCAAAAAAGAGGATAACCACATGGAGCTTCCTTTTATCTGCACGTTTAATACACAATACAGACAGATAGAGAACATCTTTCGGAAACATTGGCCAGTGTTACAGCAGGATCAGACTCTGAACCAGGTAGTCCCATCTAAACCTAGATTTATCTATAGGCGGGCCCCGAACCTCAGAGATCTTCTTGTTCCTAGCTGTGTAGAACCACCAGGTAGACCCAGTGTCTTTTGGCAGAGACCGGGTTATCATAGGTGTAGGGACTGCTGTATATGTAGGGATACATCAAGTATTAATGCAGATGCTGTTGTCTCAAATAAAGATGGGAGAAGTTATGATGTTAAGCAATGTCTAACATGTTCCTCATCATATGTGGTGTATGTGCTGACGTGCACGTGTAATCTTCAATATGTTGGTAGGACGACGAGACCGCTAAAAAAGCGTATATACCAACATATTTATAATATTCAGAAAGGTTACACGTGGCACAGTGTATCAGCACACTTTGCTAAAATGCATAACAATGATCCAAGAGGTTTAAAGGTGGTGGCTGTGGAGCAAGTATATACTCACTGGCGGGGCTCTAATAGACTACAACAACTGTGTAGGAAAGAGACAGAGTGGATTTACAGACTAGGTAGTATGGAGCCTCGAGGATTAAATATAGAACTAGACATCAACTGCTTCATTACAAATAGATAGGTCAATATGGGCATGTATCATGTGTGTAGTTGCTGAGGTACAAATAAGGGGGTATACGTGGGGGGTTAGTAGGTCAATTGATGATTATAGTTGTTTGTTAATATGGTTGGTTAGCTGACACTCAATTGTTGGTTTTGAGATATGCACAATGCACTTTGGAATGTATATTTTGCACGTGGCACTTTATTATAGTGGGTTTGTTTATACCAGGTTATATTGGTAGGTAATTTGCACGGCCTATATAAAATTATAAGGTGGCATGCACTTGCCAGAGTCCTTTATGTCATGACATTATGGGCATGGTAAAATTGCACTGAGGTGAGTGGGGCCTGGTCCATATAGTGATTGGACTGGGTGATTATTCACATTTTTGTGGTGGATTATGGTGGATCATAGGTGGTTCATTGATGTAGTGTAATAATGAGCCCCTTCTATATGAATTAAATCCTATCACTTAGAGCTGGTGTGTGCACTGTGGTGTGCTCAATTGTCGAGTAGGTGGACACAGCACATCATATTTAATGTTCACATTGGGGGGTGCAATATGGCACTGTAACTTTATTGATGAGTTGGTCATATTTTCACAGATGAGCTAGGGTAGTGTTAGGTGACTATTAGGTTAGGTTTCTAATTGTATATATTAAGGGTGATATGGTATGTTTTACACTATATATTGTAGCAATATATTTGTGCACTGTCACTTTAAGATAGATTAATGCTATTGCAGCATGATTAAGGTTTAGTACTGTCACTTTAAGATATATTCGGAGGTGGCAATATAATGTATTAATTAGAATATTATGGGTAATTAATGTAAAAAGTTTGCACATGGGGATTATTTGAAATATGTGATGCTTTAGGTGCTGACATATGGTTAATGGAGTTATGGAGTACGTACTGGCTTGGACTATAAAGGAGTACTTTATAAGTCTTTAGGTATGAATCTATGGCAAGGAATAGATATGATGATATGTTAGTGAGTAGGAGATTATGCTCTCCATACGGATACTATGTAATGTATTTTATGTTGTTTATGTAAGGCATACGTGATGCTCCCCGCTGGGTTGCCTAGCGACAGTAAGAGGGCGTTTCGTGGGCAGTCCCCTAGACGGTGAGCGACGCTATTTTTACCTTGTCAGTAGAGCGTGCTGCCAGCCCCTGAATGAGTCATTGCGATGAAACGCGTAGGGCGGAGCCAGGCAGCACGCTGACAATCCGGAAGTAAGGCAAACCAGGAAGGACGGAGCACCTCGTATCCGCGGCCGAAGGTTGTACTGATGTCCTAAAGCCTTGTGGAATGCCTTTTTTTATTGCTTTTAATAATGAAGTCCTGAGTGGAGACTGAGGAGCGTGGATCTCTATATATACACTACGTGCAAACTAACAAGCAGCCATCTGGTGAGTGGATTCACGAGGGGGGAACGCTGTTTCTATCCCTATTGGTGAAGGCACGTCCCTGTGGAGTGCTGCACGTGGTGGATTAATCATTGTGTTCCAAACAGTGCTGAGCACTATGTGCGTTTTCTTTATTGTGTCTCCATTCTAGGGGTCTTATCTCTGATGAGAATAGGACTAAGTAAGCGCAGCAAGTGTCTGTGAACTAGTGGCTACAAGAGGAAAAAAAATTTTTGCAAATCGGCCTTATAGTTTTTGAGAAAATCGATTTTAAAGTTTCAAAGGAAAAAAAAACACATTTAAAAACCTGCCGACTTTAACGGTTAATAGCAAATCCACCTTAAATGCTAGAAACCCTATTTTTGCAGGATATGTTAGGGAGATCATTAGGAATAAGAGGAAAAAACAATTTTTCAAAAAGACCTTATAGTTTTTGAGAAAATCGATTTTAAAGTTTAGAAGGAAAAAGGTATAGTTTTAAATGCGGTAAATGTCACTTTTAGTGTAGTGTAATTTTACATGCATCAAACGAAAGCGCAATAAATTTCCTGACGGGGTTTCCAGGGGGTCCATACGCAGCCACAGCACTTTGGCCAGGGATCGCTATACAGCCGCCATATGGCTGTATGAAGATCCCTGGTATTTTTTTCCTATTTTCCCAAAAAAATTTTATGTTTAGAGTGTGGGAATTTTTTTTTTTTTTTTAATTATGTGGGGTCCCCCCTCCTGAAACTTTTTAACCCCTTGTGCCCCATGCAGGCTGGGATAGCCAGAATGTGGAGCTCTGACCGATTGGGACTTCACACCCTGACTATACCAGCTGCAAAAAAGGTCCCCTAATGCCGATTTTTGTTCCGGGGTATATGTTGGGGGGCCCCCCAGGTTTATTTTGCCCTGGGGCCCCATTGTTGCTTAAACCGGCCCTGTACAGTATATATATGTATGTAGATGTATGTTTTTAGTGGCACTAACAGCAGCACAATGGCACTGATGCAGTACAATGCCAACAAGAGCTTACTGACAACAGTAACAATATGGGATGAAACTAGTAGAGCAGTACATAACACAGAGGCACCAATACGATTAAAAAACACGAAAAACTAAATCAGAAAAGACTGTGATTTTGGACCTGGGTTATTCCCGGCTCAAGTTACAGGACGACTTCGGCCTGAAGTCGTCAGGTCTGCTTCCGTGGATTGCGCATCCTGCCGGCCGGCGTGAGAGTCCTGCGCATGCACGGTTCTCTAAGATTGAACAGGGCATGAGCAGGACTCTTACGCCGGCCGACGTGATGACGCGCAGCTGGCTGGCATAATGCTGCAATCCACGGAAGCAGACCTGACGACTTCAGGCCAAAGCCATCCTGTAACCGGAGCCGGGAACAGGGAAGGAGCCAGAAGAACGCCGGGAGACCTTGCGGCCTACGGTGGGCTGGAGGAAGCCCCAGGTAAGTGTAAATTCTGTTTATATCACCTGCTCAGGGTCCCTGTAAGAATTTTTCAGTACTAGGTTGGTTGTTCTGGAACTGGAAGCGATCTCAAATTGCGCACAAAACACTGTTGGGATATAGGAAGTTGGGTTGGCTGGCAGTCGCAGATCTAGCTGAATATTACAAAGCAGTGCATTTGTCCAGAGTGGTGGATTGGAGATTAGGAGCAGAATCTGGGCTATGGACAGGGTTGAAACTCCAATATTTGGAGGACAACCAAGCAATATCCTGAAATTCATAAGTATTGATGAGATTGGCCAAAAAATGTTTTCATCCCCCTATTAAGCCCAGTCTACTTTGTTTAAAGCGGAATATAACCCTGCATTTCAACTTTGCTCTAAAACATTATTTACAGTATATTATATGCAAACAGCATTTTTTTTTTTACTAGACCAGCATTGGAAGGGTTACACAGGGCTTTAAAGTCCCTGGAGATTTTTGCAGACGCATCCGAACTTGAGTTAGATACTTTTTGTTTACACAAATGTATCTAAGTGTTTATTGTGACTCATCTCTCTCACTGAGAAGGAGTTGGAGGACAGCCAAAGAGTGTGTAACATTTCTAAATATATACATATAACTAAATAGAATGTAACTATCTGAACGTCTGCACGGAACTTAAAACCTCTGTGTTTAACCCTTCCAATGCTGGTCTAGTAAAAAAAAAATGCTTTTTGCATATAATATGCTGTAAATAATGTTTTAGAGCAGAGTTGAAATGCAGGGTTATATTTCGCTTTAAGGACTTTCGGTTTCACCTTGTCAGTTTCAGGGCAATCAACTTTGCTATTCCTTGCTTATAATACAAAATTTGGCCCTGGTTTAGAGGGCTCCTCCTGGTTTGTCAGAGTTGTCCATATATCTGGATTAGCAATGTTCTCAGGAATCCCCAGCTCTCAGAGTCTCCCTTAAAGGGAACCTGAGACAAAAGAACACAGAATAGAGACACTGAGAGCCCAATATAGTGTAGTATGTACTTGTATTTGGATATGACAAGTAAGTATCTATTTATACTCACAAACATGGGTTACTGTCCAGGTAACCACTATATCAGCAAGTGAGGAGATTATACTTGTCCCCACTCAGGATTAAGAAGTCGCTCTCTGTAGATAGGAAATAAGGGGCAACACCCCTCCACCAAGGGTGGACTCAGAAACTGTATAAGCAGACAGAGGCACCAAAGGGATAAAATATTCTAAAATGTTTAAAATGAGGAGGCAGAGGTGGGCTTACCTCCCCAAGCAGACACACACAAGTGTTGTGTATATTCAAAACAACAAAAATTTATTTATATACTCCAGAAAGTGCAACACATTTCACGTGCATCTCCCACTTCATCAGACAATAGAAACAAAGCATAAATCAGAGGCGCTGAACTTTGCACCAGACCTATTTAAGTTTTATGCTCCGTTTCTATTGCCTGATGAAGCGGGAGATGCCGGCGAAACGCGTTGCACTTGCACTTTCTGGAGTATATAAATACATTTTTGTTGTTTAGAATATACACAACACTCGTGTGTGTCTTTTGGCGCCTCTGTCTGCTTATACAGTTCTTGAGAAGAAAGAAGTCTCAGGTTCCATACCAGGCTACTGCCCCCTACTGGATGGCCCGATAGCCTGGCCGAGTCTCGCTATAGGTTAGCCAGCTATAGGTGCCCCAGTATAGGTTAGCCAGGTATAGGTGCCCCAGTATAGGACAGACGGCATGGGAGGGCGAGGCTTCCTCCTGTTGGATAATTATGTCTTTTGCACCTGAAGTTAACCTCGGGTACACTTTAAATAAGTAGGTTATTTGAAAAAAAATGTTTTCTCCACACAGGTTTGCTTTAAAATCCATCAAACTCACTGATTGCCGTAGCCTAAAATCTATAGAGATGTTACAGGTCACTGCTCTTCCCACATCATCATTATTATTTCATATTTGTGCATATGTCTGAAACATAGTCTGTGTCCTATGACAGCACTCGGATAATGGGACTGACATGGAAGCCATGTAACCTGCCTTTTAAAATGAAATATTATTAATAATAGATAATTAGATTCTCCAAAGGCACTATTACCACCCACAGTCACTGTCATTTTATCTGTAATTTTACATGCTGCTAATTGAGAGCACTGAAGTCTTCCGCTAAATGTATGCTAATGTGAGGGCCTTTTTTCCATCACTCTACAGGTGGTCCATATGAGGAGAATTAGTGAGCATATCCCAGCAGCACTGTCAGAGGCCTGCAGATCACTGTCAGCGTCGTGTTATACACTTCTTGTTGCTACACTTTATTCCTGTGGCAACAGCCAATAATTCAGGGACAGCAGACAATGTAATTATGTTACAGCATCAATGAATGCTGTTTCAAAGAAAATAAACGAATGTACAAGTTTACCTGTCACCAGCATGGTGATACATTTCCTATGTGTGAGAGAACGCGGAAAAGCCGCAGCGTGTGCTGACAGCAAGGCGGCTAATTCCAAATCCAGCACGGCGGTTTGCACGCAGAAGCATGTGTCTGGTACTGTGAGAGAACGCGGAAAAGCCGCCGCGTGTACTGATAGCAAGGCGGCTGGTTCCGCGTCCAGTGTGGCGGTTTGTATGCAGCAGCATGCGTCTGGTGTGGCTGGGTCTGTTAGTTCACACAGATTCAGGAATACGCGCGCACGCGCTGAGAGGCAGAACTTTTATGACGGCAAAGGGGGGATCAGCTGACCAGGCTGGTCAGCTGACCTCAGAGCAAGTGGCTATTGGTCTATCACTCAGGAGTGGCGCCAGGGAGCGCTACTCTATATATAGTTACTGCTGGACAGTCGCAAGTTGTCTGCCATTGCGAACACTACGTGGAAGCACTCAGACCTTAGTCAGATCCAACAGTGTGTTTGAACCAGGAGGACCTGGGAATTCACACTGAGCCAGATTACTACTGTGTTATTATTGTGTTATACTTCAGACTAGTTCCAGGATGTAGACACCACGGACCTCACACCCAAGATTAGGGAACTTGTGTATCATTCTGTTATATTTCAGACTAGTTCCAGGGTGTAGAGACCACGGACCTCACACCCAAGATTAGGGAACATGTGTATCATTCTGTTATACATCAGACTAGTTCCAGGGTGTAGAGACCATGGACCTCACACCCAAGATTAGAGAACTTGTGTATTATTCTGTTATACATCAGACTAGTTGCAGGGTGTAGAGACCACGGACCTCACACCCAAGACTAGGCATTGTTTGATATCTGTTATGACCTATTGCTTTCCTGACTATCTCTCCGCTCGCTGATTCGGTACCACGCATATCTGAACATCCGTTGCCAACCCTGCCTGCCTTGGATACCGAATTAGCCTTCTGTCTTTGCACTTTGTCTGTCTGTGTGTTGCCGACCTGGCTTGCCCAACCTCGAGAGCTATCTCTCTCCTTTAGGAGATACGCAAAGGTGTACAGAGGCGCCGGTAGGATAAAAGTTGCTAAAAGGTTTAAAATTGTTTCGGTTGTGGTGGTGGACCAGCCAACCATAAACAGACAAAATGCTGTCAAAATTCAAAAATTATGCAATTTATTCAATTACTCCCAATGAAATAGTCGCAACGCGTTTCACGGGCATGGACCCGCTTCTTCAGGCAATAAAGGACAGGAGCAATACACAGCGTGTAGTCTAGGAGTTGCTTGGCACCTCTGGCTGGTCCACCACCACAACCGAAACAATTTTAAACCTTTTAGCAACTTTTATCCTACCAGCGCCTCTGTACACCTTTGCGCATCCAGAAGTCCACCCTTGGTGGAAGGGTGATCTACCCTAATATTTCCTCCTATCTACAGAGAGCGACGTCTTAATCCTGAGTGGGGACAGGCTTGTTCTCCCCACCTGCCTGAACAGTGGTTGCTTCGGAGGCAACCTGGGTTTGTGAGTATATTACTTACACTTCATACTGCACCCCACTCCCGTTTAATACATACTACACTATATTGGGCTCTCGGTCTTCTACCTTTCTATCCTTTAGGAGATAGTCTCCAGATCAGCTAGTGACATCCACCTTCAGGTGTCACTCACTCACTGGTCCTTCCTACCTTCAGCCTGAGACTCCACCCCTTGGAAGATATCAGGCTGCTGGAAGGTTCTCGTGCTTCTCAAAAGAGCAGTGTTGCCCACACTGCCAAGGACCACCTGCTCATCAGGTGGATTACTCAAAGTAAATACTGTTGCACCAAACACTCACGATATATACAGGTGTCCAGAGGTTAGTACTATATCTGTATTATTGGTGATTCTGCAGATCATCAATAATCAGATTCTCTCTGTGTGCTGACACCGATCGTTACAGAACAGCAGACCAAAACCAAATGGACGCACTTAACAGCCGTCTGATGAATGCACTTACCACCTCGGTGGAGAATTTCATCCAAGTGCTGGACAGTCATCAGACCCAGATCAATGCCTTGTCTGGATCTGCATGCATCCTACAGACGGCTGTGGATACAGTGCGATCTCTTCCAGGGACAGACTTACGTATGCCTGTGCCCGAAAAGTTTTCTGGCCACAGATCTGACTTTCAGAACTTTAGAAATCGAGTGTTATCTTACTTTGAGTTGAGACCTAATTCTTCGGGTACCGTGGCACAGAGGATTACGTTCCTTAAGACTTTGTTGTCAGGGGATTCCCAGACCTGGGCATATAATCTTCAGCCAGGGAATGAGGCTTTAGCCTCGGTTGAGGAATTCTTTAAAGCTATGGCTATAATTTATGGTGATCCGGACATTGCCTCTACCGCTGAGCGCAGCTGAGTTCAGAAAATGGGCAGTTTCGGCTAGATGGGGCTCATTCGCACTTCTAGACGCGGTCTCAGAGTTAATGTTGGGTCATCCTGAGCCGAAGTCTATCGATGAGGCCATTTCGTTAGCAGTCAGGGTTGATCGTCGCCTACGTTACCAAAAACAGACTCGGAGTAGGAACAATGTGAGATATGTTTCCTACGCCGCGCCTCCATCTATTTCATCCCCACCCGTTTCACCTTCACCAGAACCAATGCAGATTGATCGGTCAAAATTGTCTCGGGTGGAGCAGAGAGCACAGAAAAACTGAGCAGCTCTGTCTATACTGTGCAGAGGAGGGTCATAGAGTACAGAATTGTCCCAAGAAGTCGGGAAATGCTGCCGCCTAGGTGTAGTCGGAGGTAATACCCTAGGCGTGCAGTCGTTACCTCTAGATGATAAACGTTTGCTCCTCCCTTGTACTATATCTTGGAAGGATAAGACAGAGACCACTGAGGCCTTCATTGACTCTGGCTCAGCAGCCAATTTTATGGATTACGAGTTTGCTAAGAAATTGGGGATTCCTATTTCCCCATTGAAACAACAGATTCTGGTCACTGCAGTGGATGACTCTCCTCTGCAGAGTAAACACTCAGTCTCAGACCCCAGAGTTAAGGGTTACGGTGGGGGTGTTACATAGAGAGAATCTACAGTTTCTGGTCTTGCGGATGACAACCTCCACGATCATTCTTGGTATGCTATGGTTACAACTTCACTCCCCTCAGATCAATTGGGCTTCAGGTCAGCTAACGAGCTGGTCTACCCATTGTTATCATCATTGTTTAGCGAAGGTAACATTGGGTAAAACCAAGATTCACATGGAGAGGGTTGCCAGACCAGTATTCAGAATTTGCGGATGTGTTTTGTCCCAAGTCAGCAGATAAACTTCCTCCGCATCGTCCTTTTGATTGTCCCATTGATCTCAGGTCTGGTTGTATGCCCCTAGAGGTCATCTCTATAATTTATCTGGGCCAGAGAAATTAGCTATGCAAGAATACATCCAAGAAAATTTAGCTAAAGGCTTTATTCGTCCCTCTCGGTCACCAGCAGGGGCAGGATTCTTTTTTGTGAAAAAGAAGGATGGAGGCCTCCGTCCATGCATTGATTATCGGGGCTTAAATAAAATCACTGTAAAAAATCGCTATCCTCTGCCCTTAAAGAGTAACTGTCAGGCTACAAAAGCTAATTTAAACCTCTATTCTCCTGTGTTAAACAGTTTAGAAGGAAGCCAAAAAGGCATTACTGAAGATAAAAATCTCTCTTACATTTGATGTGTGCTTATCAGCAAAGCTGTTATTCCCAAGCTCTTAAGAAGACGCAAGCCGCATACCATACTGCAAAGCATTCTGGGGCTCTCCCCTTGCTGCTAATGAGAAGTTACAGGGTCAAGTAACAATAGCATGTAAATCAGTCCAGCGCACAGCATTGATAAATCTCCCGGCAGAGTACACTGCAGGAGTCAGCTATTGTTCCTAGCCACATGGCTAATTAATATTCACTGCACACTAGTGTTATTCAGTACGAGCTTTTCTGTGATCAGGAAGCAGGCAGGACATGAGGACACATTTGGCTTCATAGGAGACAGACAAACATGGAACCTGCCATGAGCTGTCAGGAGCATCATTCTCTGCATATACTATATAAAAATTCTGTGAAATCCAAACGTGGACAGTGAAATGCATATGTAATGTAAGTACAGCCTATATTTAGCTACTGATATATGTGTTTATTTTCTCTGAGACCTTATACCTAACAGCTCCTCTTTAATAGACGATTTGTTTACCCAAGTCACCAATGCTAAGATTTTCTCGAAGCTGGATTTAAGGGGTGCATACAACCTTGTGCGTATCAGGGACGGTGATGAATGGAAGACGGCCTTTAACACACCTGACGGGCATTACGAGTACCTAGTGATGCCCTTTGGGTTGTGTAACGCCCGGCCGTCTTTCAAGAGCTGATTAACTAGGTCTTCAGAGAGGTATTGGGCAAGTCCGTCTTAGTGTACTTAGACGACATACTAATTTTCTCATCCAACCTCTCAGAACACAGGAAACATGTTGGGTTTGTGTTACGGAAGTTAAGACAAAATATGTTGTATGCTAAGTTGGAAAAGTGGATTTTCGAAGTGACCTCTGTCGCCTTTCTGGGGTACATAATCTCGACCTCTGGCCCCTCTATGGACCCTGGAAAGGTTTCAGCTGTCTTGGAGTGGCCCCAACCTGTAGGACTGAAAGCTCTCCAGAGGTTCCTGGGGTTTGCCAACTACTACAGGAGGTTCATAAATGGGTACTCTACAGTGATTTCACCTCTCACCAGTCTCACCAAGAAAGGGGCAGATACTCACCACTGGTCCCCAGAGGCCCATGCTGCTTTCTCCACTCTGAAGAAATTGTTCTGTTCTGCGCCCATACTGAGACATGTTGATGTCACCTTTCCCTTTATTGTGGAGGTAGATGCCTCAGAGGTAGGGGTAGGGGCTGTGCTGTCTCAGCGTTCCGGTTTGCAGGGAAAACTGCATCCTTGTATCTATTTTTCCCGTAGGTTTTCACCCGCAGAGAAAAACTACCATATAGGCAATAGGGAACTTCTAGCCATCAAAAGGGCCTTTGAGGAATGGCGACATTGGCTAGAAGGGGCAGAACATACCATTATTGTTTACACTGACCACAAGAATTTGGAGTACATTGAGGGCGCTAAGAGACTTAGCCCCCGACAGGCCCGGAGGTCGTTATTTTTCTCAAGATTCAGATTTGTAATCACGTATACCCCTGGTAGTAAGAAAATCAAGGCTGATGCCTTATCCAGGTGTTTTGAGCCCGAGACAGCACAGCCCTCAGACCCAGAGACCATTATCCCTCAGAAAGTGGTCCTGGCAGCCACTGAGACCTGGAAAGACTGGACTGCCACTTTAAGTCTGTTCCAACAAGATGTTCCAGAAGGGAAACCTGAGGGGGTCATGTTTGTACCGTTGCCTTTTCGCCTACAACTGTTGCAGCTGTTTCATTCCCACAAGAATGCTGGGCATCCTGGGGTCACCAGAACTCAGGATCTCATTGCTAGATGTGCTTGGTGGCCGTCATTGGCAACAGACTGTAAGGAGTATGTAAGAGAATGTGCAGTATGTGCTAGGAGCAAACCCTCCCGTCAGGCACCTGTTGGAACATTGCAGCCTTTGCCAGTTCTGAGTGAGCCGTGGACCCATTTGTCCATGGATTTTGTGGGCGAACTCCCCAGGTCTGAGGGCATGACGGTCATTTGGGTAGTAGTCGACCGATTCAGTAAGATGGCCCATTTTGTCCCCCTGAAAGGACTCCCCTCGGCCCAGGAATTGGCTGATCTCTTCATCCAGCACATTTTCCGGCTGCATGGCATTCCGGAAAATATAGTGTCAGATCGGGGGGTCCAATTTGTATCCAAGTTTTGGAGAGCATTCTGCCATCAGTTAGACATGGAGCTTTCTTTTTCATCAGGCTACCACCCACAGACCAATGGCCAGACCGAAAGAGTCAATCAGTCTCTGGAACAGTTTCTGAGATGTTATGTTGCAGATGCACAAACCGACTGGGTCAAATTTTTTCCGTTTGCAGAATTTGCTCACAACAACCTGAAAAGTTCCTCTTCAGGATTTTCCCCATTTCAGGTGGTGACGGTAAAATCACCTAAGTTCACCCCATTGCCAGTGGCTTCTACTCCATTTCCAGCCCTGAAGAATTGGCAGAGGTCTTTAAAACAGATTTGGGGAATGGTTAAAAGAAATCTGGGGAGGGCTTTTCAGAACTAGAAGAAACAGGCTGACAGGAGACGTTCCATAGAATGGGAATTTCTTCCAGGAGACTTGGTCTGGGTGTCCACACGACATTTGGCTCTAAAGCAACTGTCACCCAAGTTGGGTCCCAGATTTGTGGGTCCCTTTCCAGTGACCAGAAAGATCAATAATGTCACTTATGCCATTGATCTCCCTACCAGCATGCGAGGTGTGAGATCATTTCATGTGTCCTTGCTCAAGCCGGCAGTGCACGTGGATTCCGCCCCCCCCCCCCCCCCCCCTTGTGTTGATTGATGACCAACCTGAGTATGAAATTGAAAGGATTCTGGACTCACGGCTTGTGCAGAACTCCGTGCAGTATTTGGTTCACTGGAAGGGGTATGGCATAGAGGAAAGAACTTGGGTTTGTACGCAGCAGCATGCGTCTGGTGTGGCTGGGTCTGTTAGTTCACACAGATTCAGGAATACGCGCGCGCGCGCGCTGAGAGGCAGAACTTTTATGACGGCAAAGGGGGGATCAGCTGACCAGGCTGGTCAGCTGACCTCAGAGCAAGTGGCTATTGGTCTATCACTCAGGAGTGGCACCAGGGAGTGCTACTCTATATATAGTTACTGCTGGACAGTCGCAAGTTGTCTGCCGTTGCGAACACTACGTGGAAGCACTCAGACCTTAGTCAGATCCAACAGTGTGTTTGAACCAGGAGGACCTGGGAATTCACACTGAGCCAGATTACTACTGTGTTATTATTGTGTTATACTTCAGACTAGTTCCAGGGTGTAGAGACCACGGACCTCACACCCAAGTTTAGGGGACTTGTGTATCATTCTGTTATACATAAGACTAGTTCCAGGGTGTAGAGACCACGGACCTCACACCCAAGATTAGGGAACTTGTGTATTATTCTGTTATACATCAGACTAGTTCCAGGGTTTAGAGACCACGGACCTCACACCCAAGACTAGGCATTGTTTGATATCTGTTATGACCTATTGCTTTCCTGACTACCTCTCCGCTCACTGATTCGGTACCACGCATATCTGATCATCCGTTGTCAACCCTGCCTGCCTTGGATACCGAATCAGCCTTCTGTCTTTGTACTTTGTCTGTCTGTGTGTTGCCGACCTGGCTTGCCCGACCTCGAGAGCTATCTCTCTCCTTTAGGAGATAGTCTCCATATCAGCTAGGGACATCCACCTTCAGGTGTCACCCACTCACTGGTCCTTCCTACCTTCAGCCTGAGACTCCACCCCTTGGAAGATCTCAGGCTGCTGGAAGGTTCTCGTGCTTCTCAAAAGAACAGTGTTGCCCACACTGCCAAGGACCACCTGCTCATCAGGTGGATTACTCAAAGTAAATACCGTTGCACCAAACACTCACGATATATACAGGTGTCCAGAGGTTAGTACTATATCTGTATTATTGGTGATTCTGCAGATCATCAATAATCAGGTATATATCTGTATTCTTGGTGATACTGCAGATCACCAATAATCAGATTCTCTCTGTGTGCTGACACCGATCGTTACACTATGCAAAAATGAACAAAAATAATAATGGTATAAAAATAACAGAATACCATCTTTAGATTACTGTGGTGTGTTTTAAATGTGATCCTGAAGGGGAAAAAAGTGCCTCAAATGGGTACTTACCTCCAGTGCTGCTCGGATACCCCTTTTCAAAATCCAAATTGATTCGGATCCGGATACCCAGATATCCGGATCCAAATTGGATATCCGAATCCGAACTTTTTGATATCCGAATAGAATCGGATATCCGAACCCAATATCCGAGATATCCGCCTGGATTCGGATATCCAAATAGAAAACCGGAAGTGGCCTTTAAATTGCTTCTAAAATGTTTTTTTTAGGGTAAATGAGGCATGTAGCATCATGTTTTTTTTAAAGGGAAACACTAATTGATGATGTGGGGACTTAAAATCCCCCCCCCCCCCCAAAAAAAGGCTGTAAATTTACATCAGGACTAGGTTCCAGACAGCGGTCGTGCAGCCCACATAATGTCCAAAGTCCAACCGCACAACTGGGACATGACAGTTTTCAGGCTGGACACCTCCAAAAAATTGTGCAGCAAATGTGTTTTGGGTCAAATATAGTTGGTATCAGTGGCCTGTGGCACCCTGGCAGTGGAAGCAGCACAGGCAGCAGGGCAATGCAGCAGCAGCAGGTGTAACGTGTGCCAGGAGCATGCCGGACGTGCACATGTACATGGCAAGTGGCACGTGGCACATAGCGTTGGTGGTATCACGGCTGTAAAAAAATTGTGAACCAGGCGGCTTAGTTAGTAATAGTTAATCAGGAGAAGCCAGGAGGTTGTGGTGAAGGGTGGTAAGGCAGACATAGTGATTCCCAGCCACTTCATATCCACCTCTTGCCAACAACAAAGAAAGACTTGCCCAACAGGGTCTGGCGGCGCTTTTTCCTTGCACGGGAAGCGATGGAGGGAGCAGAGGAGGCCACTGAGGACTGGCTGCCTGAACAGGCCTCAGTGTCGGCAGGAGTGGCAGAGGAGGTTCTGGTGCTCCAAGTCTGACCACTGCCAGCGCCAGCTTGCTTCAGCCACATGATGTGGGGTACTTGTATTTTATTAAAATCGGGGATGGACTTTAAGCAAATCAGCATGGAGTGATAGACAGCAGAGGAGAAGACACTAGTGCACACTAACTGTCACACTGACACTGCTCAGCACAGCAGTTCTGTAATAAGCTAACACAGTAGTACTACTTTAACAACTAACTAGCACTGACTGCAGTACTAACTACACAATAACACAGTAATCCTATTCCCTAACCTATACTGTAGCTAAGGCTAATAGCAGGCCAGCAGCTGGCCTGGTCTGTGCGCAGCACACACACAGACACAGGACCTATAGCAGCTGCTGCAGGCCTGCAGCACACACTCTGACTGTCACTGAATGAAATCAAGCTAGCTACCTAATAAACAATAGAACAATAGTGTAGTGATAGTGAAGGTGTTTATCACTGAACAGCTTTAGGTTTATCACTGTATACAGCACTTGCTAGGCCAGCAGCACTGGAGCAGGTCTCTCAGTGAGCAGTCACAAGCAAGGACGAGATTTCTCATCATGGCACCCCTCCTTAATATACAGGGGGGGGGGGGGCTGGCCAGGGTTCCCTTCTGTGATTGGGTGCTATGGCTTAGACTGGGAGCCCTCTGATTGGCTCAATGAGGTCACGAGGGGCTGGCCAGGGATCCCTTCTGTGATTGGTTGCTAGGGCTTCTGCTGGGAGCCCTCTGATTGGCTCAGTGACGTCATGGGCGTCATCTCCATAGTTACAGTATCCAGATCCGGATATCCGACCGGATATCCGAATTTCTATCTGGATACCGCTGCGAAAATGAAAACCGCATTCCAGATTTGGCCTGGTATCTGGAATCCGAATCCGAGGTCGGATAGTGGAAAAGTTCGGATTATCCGGGTAGTTAGGATATCCGGAATCCGGATGAGCACCCCTGCTTACCTCAGGAGTAAGAAACCTCTAGATAATCCTGAAGCTTCCACCATCCCCCTTGCCCCTGGCGTAACTACAATTCATGGGGCGCCCCAGTGAAACTTTGAGTGGATGTGCTTACCTGCCATTACTGAGCCTTAATCAGTGTTTCCCAAACCTGTCCTCACAAACCTCCAACAGTGTATGCTTTGTACGTGGACCAGTCTCGGGAAGAAGCACCGCCGTGCGAAACGGCCTTTAGGCTGCCCTTTTATTGCCCTGCACCCACCGCCATCTGCCTCAGTACTGGCAGGATAAAACCAATGTTGTAGTGCCGGTTGTTTTCACATGCTTCTTTGATTGAGTGTATGTTTTGTTGCTGCGTTTGCATTGCCACCCGTGCACTCACCCGCTTTCACCACTTTTCCTGTCGTCCGTGCCACCCACCTTCTATCCACGGAGCAGGAAGCATAGGGCTTCCTGTTGGTTTATAAAAACAAACATTGTGAATCCTACCTAGAAACAGGGCATTCTCATTGGTCCACTATAAACCTATGAGATTTTTTTCCCTGTTGCAGGATAATTCCCATTGGTTCTTTTGCAAACTAATGGGATGCCCCATGCTCCCTTCGTGTAAAAATGCAGCAGGTTATAAAGATTCATTTGCGGTCCCATCCATATGCACTCCATTTGCGTTCAATTCTACAGTGTAAATGCATCCTATTACTTACATAGGATGCATTTACCATGCGATTTTGCATTTAATTCTGTTCTGGGAACATTTTTTAGCTCAGTGCAAATGGGCCCTTCCAGATTTTTCAGCATCAACAACATCATGGAATCTTATCATGCCAGCAGAAGCAGTTAACTGTTAGAGGGTATCCCTTTCTAATCACTGCTTTTGCTTTATGTAAGAGAAATTATCCACCCATCCTGCTACATACATCCTTGTGTAAACATGGTGGCCATAAAAATGAATCATTAGTTCCATTTTGTATACTAGCTCAAAAGTTTATTTTGACATATTTACATTTACTCTGCTGCTTCATTTCAAAGCTTTTACTTATGGTGCAAGTTGCTCTTTACTACAGTGACCAGAATTTTAGTGGCCCAACCTGGGAGGAGGGGGGGTGAATAAGCGAGGGTACGACACTGCAAAATTGGGCGTGGTCATCACGTCACATGGGCGGAGCTAACTGTAATGTAACGGTGTAACAGTAAGGCTGTGGGCCAGAATTTCTTCCCAAAACAGTTAGGCAAAGTGACCCTAAGGGTAATTAGTCATCATTTCCCAAACACATAAGAAAGCAGAGTGTCCACTATGATGTGATGAAACAGGAGATTTGCATCATGGAAGTGCAGACTATAAATCTGCAGAAACTTTTTGATGCTATTTATTAGCATACCATTTAGTAATCATGAGCCCCCAAAATGCCAAATGCTGCAGCAATAACCCCAAAGTAGCAAATGCAGCTAACTATGACTATCAAGTAACAAGTGTAGAAACCGTTACCTCCGACACATTAAATTCAACAACCCTTACCTCCAACACATGATATGCCACAACCATTACCTCCAACACATGATATGCCACAACCATTACCTCCAACACATGATATGCCACAACCATTACCTCCAACAAATGAAATGCAGAAAATGGGGAAATGAGGCAAACATTACCTCGCACATGTTAAAATTCAGTAAATGTTACCACCCTCATGCACACATGCCTAAAATGCAGCACAAGTGAAATGCACATACTTTACCCCACATATAGGAAGGGCAGCAAATTTCACCTGAGACATTAATGCATGAAATGTTCCCGTACGCCGAGAGGGTGACACTGGATGGGGAGGAGGGTGACACTGGATGGGGAGGAGGGTGACACTGGATGAGGAGGAGGGTAACACTAAGTGGGGAGGAAGGTGACACTGACAGGGGGGGGGGGAGGGTGACAAAAGGTGAGGAGGGTGACAGTGACTGGGTGGGGGAGGGTGACAGACACTAGGTGGGTAGGAGCCAGAGGGTGGCAGTGACTGGGTGGTGGGAGTGTGACAGACACTAGGTGGGTAGGAGCCGGAGGGTGACACTGACTGGGTGGGTGACACAGACACTAGGTGGGTAGGAGCCAGAGGGTGACAGTGACTGGGTGGGGGAGGGTGACAGACACTAGGTGGGTAGGAGCCAGATGGTGACACTGACTGGGTGGGGGAGGGTGACCGACATTAGGTGGTTAGGAGCCGGAGGGTGACACTGACTGGGGGGGGGGGGGTGTGACAGACACTAGGTGGGTAGGAGCAAGAGGGTGACAGTGACTGGGTGGGGGAGGGTGACCGACACTAGGTGGGTAGGAGCCAGAGGGTGACACTGACGAGGGGGGGGGGGGGTGACAGACATTAGATGGGGGGAGACACTGACAGGACACTCTCACCCTTCTCCCTCGTGGCAGCTGCATCTTGGAGTGTAGATCATCCCAGGGGCTGGCCTGATATGGCCAGGCAGCCACGCAATAGGAGGGTAAGCGGGGCAGAACACTGGGGGCGGAGCTGAAATGGCCAGGCGGCCATGCGATTGGAGGGTGGGCAGGGAAGGTGGGGGCAGCAAGCTGGGGGCAGAGCTGATGCAGCCAAGGAGCCACATGATTGGAGGGTGGGCAGGGCTGGGGGAGAGGCTGATGCGGCATCCACCATTGACGGTGGCCAGAGTCCTGCAGCCGGGACGTCCCGCAGGTGAAAGGGGGACGTTTCCCGGGACGCAGTGCAGCCTGGGACAGGGGACCCCAAACCCGGGACGCGTCCCGGCTAAAGCGGGACGTCTGGTCACCGTATCTTTACCACAAACCCAACATTATACTCTACCATCAAAAATACTTGCTGAGTGCTATAGCTCTGAGAAGGCTCACTGGATCTGACTTGCAGACAGTGAAGACACTAAAGAAAGAAGAAATTTATAGAGCAGATAATTGGTTTGGGGAATGTTAAACCTTCTGTAGCTAATCACTTACAAAGGGTAAGACATTTTATTAAAAGCCAACAATACCGCATAGAGTTCCCCTTTAAACATACATGATTCCTTATATCATGTATTCTCCAGATATACCATATAACCTTCAGAATCCTTTTACAGTACAGGATCTTCTGTTGCTTTGTACAGCATAGTTACTTTCAAATCATACCAGTCAACAAACCTTTCCCTGACAGGACATCATTTACAGGAAGCTGTCATATGAGGAAGAAAGCAATGTGACATATCACCCTGTATCATTCACAACAAGCATTCTAAATGTGACACAGGTACTCCTAACAAATAGCCCTTAGATTTGAGGGGATAAATATTTCAGCTGACGTGTACATCACACATCCCATGCTGCCTATAGATCTCTCAGCATAGGCCAGCACAAATAATGGATGGCGGAGTTTGAAATTTACATAGCGCTCAGTCTAGACAATAACATCTCGGAGGATGTTAATACTTTTCAGGTATTCCAATTAAATAGACAAGGATAGTGGGGGAGATGGCGGCATGGATGTAATACTTCCTGGAACTCTGGCTCCAGGGGACTTCATGAATTAAGACAAGTCAATAAGCGGAGGTAAATGTCATTCTCCATTCGGGCTCTCATGACCTTGCCAAGGAGGAAATTAACACAGCCCGAGAGGACACACAGGATGGCACAAGGGCTCTTTAGCGTATAGGATTCCTACGTCACTTTCAGACACTTGGCCATTATAGGAATGAGAAAATGTAATGTGTCAGCGAGGGAATGAGATCCATGCCTATTAGAGGAGGTAATGCTATAAGCAGCGTCTGCTCAGTTCATTGATGAAATGCCTCATTTTTAAACCAGAAGACTTTCTGCTCCATAAAGCGAGAGCTATAGGTAACCTGTTGTGCCCTTGCTCTCTGTAATGTTCACTGTTACACAAGGCCTGCTGGAGGAGGAATCTCTGTGTCATAAACAAAGGCTATGTGCAGATTCTACGGAATGGAATCAGGAAGGTAGCTAAAAAAAAGTTGCATTCTAACGTTAACGCTTTCAATCCTTTTTCAGGAGCACCCACATCACCCCAGCACCTATTTGTTTTCAGGTTGCTGGAGGAGGGGGACATCGGTGATCCTGAGAAAAGATCATGATCAGAGCTCTGGAGTGGAGAAGCTTATTGTAGCATGACCAAAAATGACCACCCGCTAAATAGTGGGTGCCGGGGCTGCCCCCTATGGGCACTGCAGCTAATAATAGTTGGGGTAAGGGGGTTTAAGGCTAAGGGGGGTTAGTACTTGTGGGGGGTTATTATTTGGCAAGAGGGGTTATTAGTTGCCCGGGAGGAGGGTTATTAGTTGCCCGGGGGGAGGGTTATTAGATGCCTGGGGGGAGGGTAATTAGTTGTGGGGTGTTATTAGTTGCCCACCAGGGAAGGGTTCTGTGTGAGAGTAGGGAGAGGTTAGGTCATAGTGAAATATCGGCAAATTTCACTATATCAATTAGGTTGTAGAATATCAGTAAATTTACCGATATTTTACTACTGCTATAAAATGCTCCCTTAACCCAGCTGTCTTCCTTACTTCCTTGCCCATGATAGGTAGCTACAGGCACACCTTAGTATCAGGTAGCCAGAAATACCCTCAATATTAAGTAGCTAGAGGTGCCCCCAAGTATTAGGTAGCTAGAGGAACCTCAGTATTAAGTAACTAGAGGTGCCCCCAGTTGAAGGGAGATTTCGTCAGTGTAATGCTGAGAACAGGGTGAGTATTCTCTCTTTTAAAGGGACTCCGAGCTCATCTAAAAAATAAAAGTTGTACTCACCAGGGGCTTTCTCCAGCCCAGTGCTGGTCGGGAGGTCCCACGCCGGCGTCCTGGCTCCTCTCCTTCTCCCCGCTCCGGAATGGCTGACAGGCCGCAGCCCGGGCGACACTCTCCCGAGTGTCGGGCTGCTCCTTCCGCATATGACGCGGATTACGTCACACGCCGGTCGCCTCGCGTCATCACGGCGGCCGGCGTGAAAGTACTGCGCATGCGCGATTAAGTACTGCGCATGCGCAGTATTGTGAACACTATTAAACACATAAATCCACCTGGGAAGGCACTAAGACATCATTTAAAAAAAAAAATATATATATATATATATATATATATATATACACATAGATAGATATATAAAATTAAATAAATAAGACATACTAGTAAACAGCTGAAAGCAGGATATCAAACAGCAGCTGCACCACTGAGATTGCTTCGATAAATATTCCGTTGTGTTGAGGGATTCCTAGAAAATTCATTAATTTTGCAGCTTAATTTGTATTCCCCTTAATTTTACCATACATTTGTGCAAGTTTCATGGGATGCAAAAAATCTTTATGAATATTCATAATTGTAATGTGTTTCCTAAGATTGGTGCCTCAAGTGCATGGGCACCCAAATTACCAACGGATAGGGTTAGGGAGGATCTGCGGGGAAGTTCTCGGTGTTAGGCATATGCGGGGGGGGGGGGGGGGGGATCCTTAGGGTAAGGCGTTAGCAGGTTAGTTCTTAGGGTTAGGCAATGTTGTTGGGGGGAGGTCCTTAGGGTTAGGCATAGAGAGGGAGGGCTCATGTGAGTGTAAGATTAGGTTAGGCCACAGTAAAATATCAGTAAAGATTACTGATATTCTACTATCGGAGTTTCTCAGCTATTCATGGTAGAATACAGGGCCGGATTTGTACTTTTTACCCCCGAGGCCAATTATCACCAGCTGCTCCATGACCAACAGCATCCAAACCCCTCCCCCCCACCACCCCATGGCCTATCACCACCCCTGTCCTGCACCTGTTTAAAGTGAAATTGAACTAATTTTTTAAAAACTCTTATATCTATCCTTAGGTACAAGAGTAGCAGCACGGTAGCATAGTGGTTAGCTCTCCCGCCTTGCAGCGCTGGATCTCCAGTTTGAATCCAAGCAGGGCACTATCTGAAGGAGTTTGTATGTGCTCCCCATGTCTGTGTGGGTTTCCTCCAAGCACCCTGGTTTCTTCCCATACAGATAAGTTGATTGGCTTCCCCCTTAATTGGCCCTAGACTACAATGAACATATACCCATGGTAGGAATTAGATTGTGAGCTCTTCTATGACTAAAACCATCTACTATGTACAGATCTGTGGAAGATAATGGTATTATATAAGTACTAAATACTTACTTTTGAATATAGGGTCTAACAGACAGTCAACCCTAAGTGACCCCTTCCCCCATGACACAGGCCAGAGACACCTCTGCCCTGACTCCTTGACAGCTGCTTCTCCCTCCTCCTCCTTCCCTCCCATCCCCCCCCCCCCGGCATTCCAGCACAGGCAGGCTGCAAAAACAACATATACATACATTATGTACTTCTCCACACTCTCACAGAACACAAGCAGCCAGAAAGAAGTGCCGATCTCAAGTGTGTCCCTCAGCGGCTGTGGTGATGGGCCTGGCCCCATACATCTCCTTCTGTCTCCTCCAAGTGACGCTTTGGGGGGCGGGGCGGGGGGGTGAAGGCAGCTGATATCCAACAAACCATCCAGCCTGGAACAAGATGGAGGCAGCAGCAAGCATGCCTACTGCTCTGCATTTGCATATCTGTGCACGCTTACTTGCTTCGTTATTGCGTCCATATGGGGCACAGCAAGAAAGGATGTAAAGAAAATACTCGGTTGCCGAAACCGCCGCCTGCTGCCACCCATACGCTGCTGTGTGATCTGTGTATACTACACACCATGTCACCCAGCACACTGTACAGCAGAGCTGGCCAGGCAGGAGAGAGTACTGCGGAGCGCAGTCAGACAGGCGCTGCAGTTGCAAATGTGTAGGCAAACAGTACCTGGGCACGCACTGCGCCCTTGGTCATGAGGCGCCCTAGACCATAGCCTCAGTGGCCTTGGCTGCAATCTGGGCTGGCCATGGTAGAATATTGGTAAATTACAGATATTCTACTCACGGAAATCTCTGGTGTCCAAATTCTCAAGGCGCACATTTTAAATGTAAGACATGAAGAAGAATGGCTATACTGCTATGACCAACTGAAGTGAAGAATGAGAGCACGGCAGCAAAGGGTACATCTCAAGCCTTCATTTATTATGGTCATCTCTATTTAACAAAAAAAATTCATTTAATTTGAAGCATTGTCATCCAATACTGCAATTCATTATTCACTGCAGTTTATCTCAGACAGCAGACAGAAGTAGCAAAAAAGACATGAGGGAATCACATCACACTGTCTGCCACCTTGAAATAATGGCTGGGAAGGATTAGGAAGCACGTGATGACCTGAACAATGCTTAAATGAGCAGAAGAATGATCAAACAGAAGATTCTATAATTCCGTGAGACAGAAAGAGAAGAACGCATTAGCCCATAGGTGTAATTGCAGACATTGCAGACAAATGCAATGACTAATCATGTCTAGGAAGACTTCAGATGGAGTCATCAAAAATCAGATTTGAGATACATTTTTAATTACTTCACATGCTGGGTGTAATGTGTGACATGCAGTATGTGTGACATGCAGTCTGGATCTCAGACAAATCTGTGCATAAATGATAACCGAAATCTGATTTGATTAATTTTGCTCATAACTGTAATTACATTCTGTAATTTTGTGATTCGGTGTAATAACACTAAGATGCAAAATTCAATTCTGTGGGAACAATTCAACAATGTTTTAAGTATTTAAACTCAGTAAAATGGCATATTACTGAGGTATACTTTAATTCATGCCGAGTCCCGAATACACGTTTTAAACAAAATTTGTGATTCAGCCTTGGACCCTTGGAAGTTAGCGACTGCAGTCCCATTTTTCACCAAACCCGAGCAGCTCCCTGCTACCGCACAGGTGCAAGGCATCTTGGCCTGTTCAGTGTAGCATGCTTGTCCGTGGAAGCCTCTGGAGGATAAAGAGGATTCCCTCTACCAAGGTACTGTAGGTTTTTGACTTTCTCTCTTTTTAAAGGATACCAGAGATGACAAAAAATTTAAAAAACAGAGGGAGCAGGCATGTATAGGAAACAGTCCTCATGGCCACTGCCCCCCGTTCCCCTCCTTTTCACTCCACTATCACCTAAATGCCCCCCTCAGCCTCTTTCAGTTCAGGCAGTAGGGCAGTAGTGCATAGGTGCTGACCCGGCAACGTGTGTCCATGGTCGTGGCCTGCGGCCAAAGCGCTCTGTGCATGACTGCAATTGCCATGACCATGATCAATTGTTATGTGCATGTGCAAGAACGCTCCCTACACAGGTGCACGATTGAAGATGTGCACCGCCGGGTCAACGCCTCCACACTACTGCCCTACCTGGCTGACCCCGGGAGAGGCTGAGACATTTAGGTGAGAGTGGAGGGGGTGGAGAAGAACGGGGGGAGCGGAGGGCACGAGGACTGCTTCCCATTCATGCCTGCTCCCCCTATTTTTAAAATTGTTGGTATCCTTTAAGAAAGTAACAGATTTCCTTTAAAATGTATAAAATGTGTATGCAGAACTCGGAAACGTGGTATAAATTAACCACTTCCCGACAGCCTAAAGCCATATGGTGGTGGGAGAGCGGTTCTGTTGTTCCTCTGCGCCACCATATGGCATCATCTCGCGAGGAGCGAGATTTGATGGAAGCTCCCGTCAGTAAACAAAGTGGGCCGCAGCGATCAGCCTGCCAGCAGCTGATGAGCGCTGGCAGGCTGTTTTTTTTTTCAACTTATATAACGAAAAATATTTATATAGCGCTGACATCTAACACAGTGCTGCACAGAGTACAGCCTTGTCACTTATCTGTCCCTTGGAGGGACTCACAATCTAATCCCTATCATAGGCATATGTCTATGTATGCATCATGTAGTGTACGTAATGCAGTGTAGGGCCAATTTAGGGAGGGGAAGGGGGAGGGAGGGAGAGAGGGAGGGGAAGGGGGAGGGAGGGGTAGGGTAAAAAGAAAACCGCAAGCATTTTGCTCTTTTTTAACTGATAAAAAAAATACAAATCACAGCAGCAATCATATAGCACCAAAAAAGCTCTATTGGTGAGAAGAAAAGGGTGTAAAATGTATTTGGGTGGAAAGTTGGCCGAACAATAAACTGTGAATTGCTGAATTGTAAAAGATGGCCTGGTCACTAGGGCAGCACCGCAGCAGAAAACATTTTTCTTTACTTGTTCCCATTTGATTATGATTTGCGCAAATGTTTTTTTTCCAAACTAACATGGACAATCGTGTATGATGGCCTCATTGGTAATCTCACTAAACAAGCACAATTTCTGAATGGATTACCCAAAATAAATTCAATTTCAAAATTTTAATTATGTAGAACTGTAACTGTGCAATTTTAGGCAAAATTTTGCGTTAGCGAAAATAGCCTATAACGATCATCACTAGTATTTGGCTTGGGAGTCAATGGTTGTTGTCTTTGGACTGAGCTGTATCCTAGTTATCTAGTTTGGGAGGTTAACTTAGCTTAGATTAATACTGTGCATCAAAGGCGATGTTCTTAATAGATTGAACATTAAAGAGAAACTCCAACCTAGAATTGAACTTTATCCCAATCAGTAGCTGATACCCCCTTTTACATGAGAAATATAATGCTTTTCACAAACAGACCATCAGGGGGCGCTGTATGACTGATTTTTGCTGAAACTCCTCCCACAAGAAGCTCTGGGACCGCAGTACTTTTGGCAGTTTGTTACAATGTAACAAGGTTCACAGACAGGAAATAGCTGTTTACCAGGGGCGTAGCAATAGGGGGTGCAGAGGTAGCGACCGCATCGGGGCCCTAGGGCCAGAGGGGCCCCGAAGGGCCCTCCCTCAACTACAGTATTTAGCTCTCTATTGGTCCTGTGCTCATAATAATCACTTCTATAGATACTTTGAATAGTGGTAATCAGTAACAAGCTGTTCCCCATTCCCTTCTTACACTTCTGACACTGTAGTTGCCATTGGCAGGTTTTGGTGCACCGTATTAATTGCTATGTATAGAGTGCTCCCCATTGTAAAACTTGCATCGGGGCCCACAGCTCCTTAGGTACGCCACTGCTGTTTACAGCTGTCTCGAACAGCCAAAACAGCTAGGAGCAGCTACATAACCTGCCCACAGTAAAAATGTCACCATCAGGGGCGTAGGAATAGGCCCTGCAGCCCCTGCGCCCGCGGGGGGGCCCGGCCCCCCCCTGGGGCCCGCTTGGGGCCGTTTTGTGGGTGCTGGAGGGGTGGCAGCATGAGGGGAAAGCCTTGCCCACAGTCGGCGGGGAGAGGGGTAGTTCCCCCCTCTCCCTCATCTCGGGGCTCTCCCCTCTGTGCTCCCCTCCAGCTCGTAAGTGTCTGTGGGGCTGTGGTGGGCAGCGAGCGGCGGGCAGATACATACCTGCTTCCGTGCGTTCCATCGGAGACTTCTCCCTCTAGCGGCTGACGTCACTTCCGGAAGTGACGTCAGCCGCTAGAGGGAGAAGTCTCCAATGGAACGCACGGAAGCAGGTATGTATCTGCCCGCCGCTCGCTGCCCAGTGCCCACCACAGCCCCACATTACTGCTGCCCTCATTACGATTTTCAGGTGTCTGCTGCCCTCATTACGATTTTCAGGTGTCTGCTGCCCACATTACGATTTTCAGGTGTCTGCTGCCCTCATTACGATTTTCAGGTGTCTGCTGCCCACATTACGATTTTCAGGTGTCTGCTGCCCACATTACGATTTTCAGGTGTCTGCTGCCCTCATTACGATTTTCTGGTGTCTGCTGCCCACATTACGATTTTCAGGTGTCTGCTGCCCACATTACGATTTTCAGGTGTCTGCTGCCCACATTACGATTTTCAGGTGTCTGCTGCCCTCATTACGATTTTCTGGTGTCTGCTGCCCACATTACGATTTTCTGGTGTCTGCTGCCCTCATTACGATTTTCTGGTGTCTGCTGCCCACATTACGATTTTCAGGTGTCTGCTGCCCACATTACGATTTTCAGGTGTCTGCTGCCCTCATTACGATTTTCAGGTGTCTGCTGCCCTCATTACGATTTTCAGGTGTCTGCTGCCCACATTACGATTTTCAGGTGTCTGCTGCCCACATTGTGATTTTCAGGTGTCTGCTGCCCACATTACGATTTTCTGGTGTCTGCTGCCCTCATTACGATTTTCTGGTGTCTGCTGCCCTCATTACGATTTTCTGGTGTCTGCTGCCCACATTACGATTTTCAGGTGTCTGCTGCCCACATTACGATTTTCAGGTGTCTGCTGCCCTCATTACGATTTTCAGGTGTCTGCTGCCCTCATTACGATTTTCAGGTGTCTGCTGCCCACATTGTGATTTTCAGGTGTCTGCTGCCCACATTACGATTTTCTGGTGTCTGCTGCCCTCATTACGATTTTCTGGTGTCTGCTGCCCACATTACGATTTTCAGGTGTCTGCTGCCCACATTACGATTTTCAGGTGTCTGCTGCCCTCATTACGATTTTCAGGTGTCTGCTGCCCTCATTACGATTTTCAGGTGTCTGCTGCCCTCATTGCGATTTTCAGGTGTCTGCTGCCCACATTACGATTTTCAGGTGTCTGCTGCCCACATTGCGATTTTCAGGTGTCTGCTGCCCACATTGCGATTTTCTGGTGTCTGCTGCCCACATTACGATTTTCTGGTGTATGCTGCCCACATTAGGATTTTCTGGTGACTGCTGCCCACATTGCGATTTTCTGGTGACTGCTGCCCACATTGCGATTTTCTGGTGACTGCTGCCCACATTGCGATTTTCTGGTGACTGCTGCCCACATTAGGATTTTCTGGTGTCTGCTGCCCACATTACGACATTCTGGTGACTGACTGCTGCCCACATTAGGATTTTCTGGTGACTGCTGCCCACATTACGATATTCTGGTGACTGCTGCCCACATTAGGATTTTCTGGTGACTGATGCCCACATTGCAATTTTCTGGTGACTGCTGCCCAGATGGCGATTTTCTGGTGACTGCTGCCCACATTGCGATTTTCTGGCCCACATTACGATTTTCTGGTGAACACTGCCCACGTTACGATTGTCTGGTGAATGCTGTCCACGTTACGATTTTCTGGTGAACGCTGCCCACATTACGATTTTCTGGCCCACATTACGATTTTCTGGTGAACACTGCCCAAGTTACGATTGTCTGGTGAATGCTGTCCATGTTACAATTTTCTGGTGAACTCTGCCCACATTACGATTTTCTGTCCCACATTACGATATTCTGGTGAACGCTGCCCACATTACGATTGTCTGGTAAATGCTGCCCACGTTACAATTTTCTGGTGACTGCTGCTCACGTTACTATTTTCTGGTGACTGGTGCCCACATTACGATTTTCTGGTGAACTCTGCCCACATTATGATTTTCTAAAGGCCCACATTACGATTTTCTGGTGAACTCTGCCCACATTACGATTTTCTGGCCCACATTACGATTTTCTGGCCCACATTACGATTGTCTGGTAAAATGCTGCCCACTTTACAATTAATTTACAGTGAAACGCTGCCCCATTACGATTATTTGGCACCTATGGGGGGGGCCCCATCCAAATATTCGCAGGGGGGCCCAGTGATTTCTAGTTACGCCCCTGGTCACCATGTAATATATGTCAGAATGTAAATCAGGGAGAGGAAACATTTTACAATGAGCAAACACTGACTAAATCATTTATACATAATTATGGTAAAAAATGAAGCACTTTTTTTACTACATTATTTTTCACTGGAGTTCCTCTTTAAATTACATGAAAACATCAGATCTCATAAATATGTTAAAACAAAAGCACAATCAATGAATGTTTCATTGTTTTGTTGATCAAAACATGCCATCAAAAATCGGATCAAAAATTGTAATTGCATGTAAAATCGCATCAAAATCAGAAATCAGAATCACATGTAGTGTAAAAGAGGTCTGAATGTGTAACACAACGGACTAGGGCTGGAAGGGCCCTAAGGGAAAAATGGCAGACATCATATTCCTCTCACTACAGTGTCTCTTCTTTAACCACTTAAGGACCACAATCTAATGTCCCCCTAAGAGGAAGAAAATCACTGAATATAACGGGAAGCCACCGAAAGCCGTCAGAAGCCTGAACGTCATGCAGCCAAGACGCCGCCGGAAGCTGGGCAGACGTCCGTTTGAATCAGTCCTTAGAAAATGGTCAATAGTTCATGTATTTTATCTCTCCCTGCACTCAGAAGTTGTATTCTGCCAAGAAAGCTTCTATGGCTTTATTTGCTTCTCAGTGTTTACTATATTGCCAACAAGGTACCAACAAGACAGAAGCCGTCACTTCCATGCCTAGAAAATTAACTTTTTCAGGCTGCAAAATAAAACAAGTAAAACAGCATGGTTATTAATATGGTTTGCACTGTATATACACATGTTTCTCTCATCATGTCAGATATTACCTGGTGTACACTTTAAAGGGAACCAGAGATGAACGATTCACACAAAATAAACATATCAGTTGATAGCTTGTAAAGAATAAATGCTCTACCTGATAATTTCGCCACTCTGGTGTGCCTTTTTGAGTGTTTTTTATCCATTATTGCTCCAGGAATTATCCAATATGGCCGCCTGCTCATATGCCTTCTGCTTCCAGGTTATAAGCTGTTCTGGATGTGCTGTCTAGGCTATATGAGACTATAGACAAGCAGGGCTGCTGCAGCATTTCATCTGTCTGCTTTCAACTTTATTATTCTGGTATGCTGTGTGGCTGCCTGTAGGAAGTGTCTCTCATAGGAATGAAACTGCATACAGTAGATAATGACTGGCTGCACAGTGCACACAGATACACTTGTCTGTTTCAGAGCTTCTTTCTCAGCAGCAGCAGCCCCTCCCATGGCAACAGCTCTGAGTATAAAATCTGAGCCAGGAGGGGGCAGGCTTGGGCTTGAAAAGACTCCACAGAAGAGTGATTCAGCTATAATGATTCCAGGTCAAACCTAGACTGAGCCAGTCAGTGGATTCTTATCACAGTTGATAACAGATAGATTAGACTGAGAAGAATAAAACTAAAAGCAGGGTAGGTGTTTACTGTCATGTTCCCACTGATAAATGTAATAAAATACATGAGGGTGCTTCGTCTCTGGTTCTCTTTAAGCCATAAGAGTTCCACTTTTTAAGCCGCCTGCCCAGTGCCCACACGTCCTCTGTTTACAGAGATGTGACTGTCCTCTCAGCTCAATAAATCTCTTACAGCAATAAATGGATGAACTGAACTACATCTCAGAAGTCAATAGCCTGGTGTTAAATTGAAATAAACAGCACACATTTACATTTGATTTGATCTCGCGGCATACATTTTGCCATCTGTCAGCAGCAAACGCTCACATCAGTGTGCCTTAATATAATCAGAAAATACTCAGTGCTGCCCCTTTACCATCCTGAAGAGCAGAAAAATGGAGTCTGCTCAAGCAGCAGTAACAAAACGCTCCCAAAATTAACCCAGTGTTGCCAGCCTAATGCCAGGCAGCTACAGGGTCTATCAATGGTGTGTGCTCCATGCCAACACCGGGTAATGCTGGGTTTCTGCCCTATCGCTGACATTACATGGACATATCCTGTTGTTGTTGTTACTCCTTATCAGTGCAAATTCTACATAACTGTAAATAAAATAATAAAGATGAAAATTAAAGCTTGTTCTCCGGGATTCCTGGAAAGGCGTTCCATCTGCCAAGCCAACAGTCCCCTGACAGGAATGAGATAACCTAGCAAAGCCCTCATGCTAATAAGGGAGCATTAACCACCCTGGCGTTCTATTAAGATCGCCAGGGCGGCTGCGGGAGGGTTTTTTTAAATTAAAAAAAAACTATTTCATGCAGCCAACTGAAAGTTGGCTGCATGAAAGCCCACTAGATGGCGCTCCGGAGGCGTTCTTCCGATCGCCTCCGGCAGCCAGAAGTAACACGGAAGGCCGCAATGAGCAGCCTTCCGTGTTTGGCTTCTCCTGTCGCCATGGCGACGAGCGGAGTGACGTCATGGACGTCAGCCGACGTCCTGACGTCAGCCGCCTCCGATCCAGCCCTTAGCGCTGGCCGGAACTATTTTTTCCGGCTGCGCAGGGCTCAGGCGGCTGGGGGGACCCTCTTTCGCTGCTGCTCGCGGCGGATCGCCGCAGAGCGGCGGCGATCGGGCAGCACACGCGGCTGGCAAAGTGCCGGCTGCGTGTGCTGCACTTTATTTGAGCAAAATCGGTCCAGCAGGGCCTGAGCGGCAGCCATCGGCGGTGATGGACGAGCTGAGCTCGTCCATACCGCTAAGATGGTTAAAACAGATCTGTGTCTAGCATTAGTAGGGTGCCCGAATAGAGTGTGTGTCCATCCTCTGTCTGTAGACATGCATTTCCAGGCTATGATTCAGGAGGATGTTCTGCTAATTCAGTCGCAGTGCCAGCGCAATCGAAAAGACACAGCGCTTTTTGAAGTGATTTTTCAGAGCGATTCTAGGCATGTGCCTAGCGATTTTCTAATCATGTCTAGTGAAGTGGTTTTTGTTTTTTTTGTTACAGTAGAGCTGGAACTGAACAGCTTCTGCAACAAAAACGCTTGGAAAATTGCTCTGTTCTAGTGTTTTTTAGAGCGACTTTCCTATACTTAACATTGAGGCTGAATCTCCTCCGAAATCACCAGAAGTGCTGCAGGACCCACGTTTGCGTTTGGGAGAAAATCACATTGCTCTGGTGTGATCCATCCCATTCAAATACATTAGCCAAGCGCTTTTCAAAGAGCTGGCGTTTTTAAAAATGCTCAGAAGCGTTCCTGGTGTGCATCAGCCCTGACTGCTGAAGCTCCTATTAACAAACAGGTGCTGTTGTCTGCCACTGAGATGTTTCTGTAAAGCAAGTGTTTGATGCAGGCAGTCTCCACTCAGTGCCAATAAGTCTCTACCCATATAGAATAGAAAAGAAGTCTGAACAGGCATTTAAAGTACACCTGAAGTAATAATAATCCTGATATTTCTATAGTGCTTTTCTCCTGTTGGACTCAAAGCACTCAAGAACTGCAGCCACTAAGAGTCGCACTCAAGGGGCCACCCTGCAGTGTTAGGAAGTCTTGCCCAAGGACATCTTACTGAATAGGTACTGACCCCAGCCAGGATTCAAACCCTGCTCTCCCATGTTGAAGGCAGAGCCCTTAACCAGTACACTATCGGAGAGGGAAGTAAGAGGAAGTAAGAGGAAGTAAAAGGAAGTAAGAGAAAGTAAGAGAGGGTAAGAGAGGGTAAGAGAGGGATAGAAAGGAAAATTGAGGGATACAGAGGGAAAGAGAGGGATAGAAAGGGATATTGAGGGATATAGAGGAATAGAGAGGGAAAGAGAGGGATAGAAAGGGATATTGAGGGATATAGAGGAATAGAGAGGGATAGAGAGGGAAAGAAAGGGATATTGAAGGATGGAGAGGCATATAGAGGGATAGAGAGGGATATAGAAGGATATGGAGGTCTTATTTCCTTTTAAATAATGCAAATTGCCTGGCTGTCCTGCAGATCTCCTGCCTCTAAGGCTGGGATCACACTTGTCCATGCAGAAAAGCATACATTTTTGCGCTTTTCCTGCATTTGCATTTTTTGGGTTTGTTTGATGTACTTTTTAGTGCGTTTTCCGCCCTGAGGTAAAACACGTGCGAGTGTTACACTAGCCTAATAACTTTAGCCACAGACCCTGAACAAGCATGTAGATCAGTTTATGACTGAAGTCTGACTGGATTAGGTGCATGCCTGTTTCAGGTGTGTGATTCAGACTACTGATGCAGGCTGGGAGCACACTTGGCAAACCATGAGTTTTCTGCTGTGTACATTTCTGCACTGCTTTGGGGTTTTAATGCGTTTTTCCTGCATTTCTGTTTTGCTTTTTAAATAATTAATCATATTCAAAGAGTGAAAAAATACTCCATCAAAACTTTTTTCACCGTTTCTTCAAAAATATGTCAATTTTCCCATAAGGTAGCAATGTACACGCAGAGTATGCGGGAAGAAGGAATTTACTGTGCTATTTTGAAAAATCGCACATACAACTGTGATATTTGTGCAGCCTGTGAAAACTGTGATTTCCCATGTGTTTTTTTGGCTATGTGTAAAACGCATATACATTGCAAGACAGATCAGCAGGACAGCCAGGCAACTGGTACTGTTTAAAAGGCCATAAATGTGGCAGCCTCCATATTCCTCATTTCAAGTGTCTTTTAAACATGATTGCTATAAAAACAAAAAAATATAACACAGTAGAGTCTCTGCTATTCAGAACCAACGGGGATGGGCAGATGCCGGATAAGTATGCTTTCTGGTTACTTGAAAATGAATGTTAAAATAGCTAATACAGTACAATACCCCACTGTATGTACATACCATACACTCTTTAATAAATGTTAAAATGAAACAATTGAAAGTATATTAAGATTGGGAGAGCCATGGAACCCAGTCTTTAAGCGCAGAGGGACCTACAAAAAGTTGTCCTTCACCAGTACTGCCGACAATTTGTTCTGGTTGGTCTACTATACTGTACCACAGCAGAATGTAGAAAGCCATAAAGAATATGGGCATTACACCTGCTATATAGAGACGGCCCGAACTGGTTCGCCGGCGAACGCGAACTTCAGTGGTTTCTGTTCGCGGTAAACTGCAAACTATATGCGAGTTCTACATCACAGTCAGCAGACACAGGCTAGCCAATCAGGCAACACTCCCTCCTGGAGCCCCCCCTCCCCCCTTCTTATAAAAGGCAGGCAGCGTCAGCCATTTCACTCACTCGTGTGGTTGCAGTAATTAGAGAAGGGAGAGAACCTGCTGCTGACAGGGAAAGCTTAGTTAGGCTCTTGTGTTAGGCTTGTTAGCTTGTTCCTTGCTGATCCTTATTGCTAAAAAGCACTCCTCAATAGCTCTTTTGAGAGCTAATGTTCCTGAGATCTACTTTTTTTTTGTGTAACAGCTGCACATTTGTAATACCAATCACTACATACCCACCTGTTCAGTGCACCTACCTACCTACGTGAGCGCACGTAGTTTTATATACCACCAGTCGCTGCACCTGTTCATGGTACCTGTGTGCGTGTGTGACAGCTGTACCTTTGTAATACCAATCACTGCATACCTACCTGTGTGTACTGCACCCACCCACGTGAGCGCACGCAGTGTTATATACCACCAGTCATTTCACCTGTTTACGGTACCTGTGTGTGTGTGTGAGACAGCTGCACATTTGTAATACCAATCACTGCATACCTGTTCACTGCATCTGACCGCACCCTGTTTAAAGCGGTATCATCACCATAAAAATCTAATTTCAACAGCAACTGGTCTGAGTGTATTAAGTGATAAAGATGCTAAGCCTGCATTCAAAACTTTCAAAACTTTTTCTGCTGTTATGATTTGGAGTTATTACATACTTAAAGAGGAGCTGTTAGGTATCAGAGAAAAAAAAACACATATATCAGTAGCTAAATATTGGCTCTACTTACATTACATATGCATTTCACTGTCCACGTTTGGATTTCACAGAATTTTTAAATAGGATTTGCAGAGAATGATGCTCCTGACAGCTCATGGCAGGTTCCATGTTTGTCTGTCTCCTATGAAGCCAATTGTGATTTCATATTCTCCCTGCTTCCTGATGATTCCACTCACAAAAAATATCCTAATGGACAACACTACTGTGCAGTGAATATTAATTAGCCATGTGGCTAGGAACAATAGCGGACTCATGCAGTATACTCTTTAACGGAACATGTGCCCTGTGATTTTTCAGTGCTGTGAGTTTAGGCTGTTGTTAGAAGCTGATGTAACATGAGCCTGTAACTTCTCACTGTGAAAGCAGCCTTAGGGCGTGATAGGGAAATGAAGGGGATGACCCAAGGTAGTGCACTGGGGAGAAGCAGCCCCAGAATGCTTTGCAGTATCTGTTATGCGTCCTGCTGGCCTCCTTACAAGCTTGGGAATAACAGTCTTGTTGCTCAGCACACATCACAGTAAGAGAGATTTTTAACTTCAGTATTGCCTTTTTGCCTTCCTTCTAAACTATTTAACACAGGAGAATAGAGGTTTAAATTAGCTTTTGCAGCCTGACAATTACTCTTTAAGGAGCACTGGCCCTTTAGTAGTCGTGCTAAAGAATTGCATGCTGGGGGTTCTTTTTATCTATAATCTATTCCTCCTCTTCCCTTTATTTCCCTGCCAGCTGCTTATCTGAAACCTAATCCCCTACTCACTTGTGTTTACAAGCAAGGCTGAGGCGACTCAGTGATTGGAGGAGACAAGAATAAAGTAAAGGGCAGAAATGACATCACGAGTTAGCCTTAACTGTGGGCAAAAGACATGGTTCCCACCAGGAACAGAATTCTCGTCATTTACTATATAACATTCACTGAAATCAAAACGTGGACAGTATAATACATGTGTTATGTAAGTAGATCAAGTATTTATCTACGGTACTTATATATGTGTTTTTTCCCCTGGCATAGTATGGCGGATCCTCCTGCTTTAATATACCAGTCCGTGCATACCTGTTAACTGCACCTGTGTGACAGCTGCACATTGTATTGTAACACCAGTCACTGCATACCTTTCACTGCACCTGTGTGACTGCACATTGTATTAGTCAAGTCAGTGGATACCTTTCACTTCACCCCCCCCCTCCCCCAGGGGCTTGTGCTGCTCAACATTCCCGTGGTATTGTTTGTGGCTGGGGGGAGGAGGAGAACTTACCTGACATCACTGAGGAAGAGCAAGAGGAGATGGATAGTATGTCTGGATCCAATTTGTGCAGTCTTTCATGCTGTCCAACCTGTTGAGGGACCCCGTATAAAAAAAACTCAAAGGGAATGACAATTACTGGGTGGCCACACTACTAGACCCTCTGTATAGGCACAAAGTGGCGGAGATGTTATCAACTCACCTGAAGACAGAAAGGATGCTGCACATGCAGAACAAGCTGGCAACTATGCTTTACAGTGCGTTTAAGGGTGATGTCACAGCACAACAGAATAAAGGTACCACTGCCAGTAATCCTTCTCCCATGTCCACGCAGACAAGGACAGGACGCTCTAGCGATCTCATGGTGATGTCAGACATGCTGATATTCTTTAGTCCAACGCCTTGCCTTAGCCCTTCTGGATCCACCCTCCACCAATGCTTGGACCGGCAGGTAGCCGACTACCTGGCCTTAAGTCTGGATGTAGGCACTGTGAGCAGCGATGAACCCCTGGACTACTGGGTGTGCAGGCTTGACCAGTGGCCAGAGCTGTCACAATTTGCCATACAACGTCTGTCTTGCCCTGCCTCAAGCGTCCTGTCAGAAAGGACCTTCAGCGCAGCTGGAGGCATTGTCACCGAGAAGAGAAGTCACAAAAGTGTTCAGTACCTCACCTTTATCAAAATGAATGAGGCATGAATCCCGGAGGGCTACTGCCCGCCCGAAGACTAAGTCGCTCCCCACACAGCATCTCTGCCTGCAGCCCCTTGACTGCCACCACCAACGGGGTCCAGCAGGACTCCAGGTGAATTATATCATTTTATAATTATATAATAATTTTTCTGGTGTGTGTACATGCCTGCCTAATTTTTCTGGCTGCACTGCGGCTGCAACAACAAAACAAAAGGCATGTACATGCAGAGCCGGGAGAAGGTCCTTCAACATCCAAGGCTGGGTCACCAAAGTGTGCCCCTCCATCCCCCCCACCCCAGCCATCACACACTGATTGATATTAAACTAAGGGGCGCCCCAGGGCCCCCAACCCCCATAACACCTTAATCTCTAGTTATCTGGCTTGCAGTCACGGCCATGTATCCCTTTTCTCATTTCTCTCTTCTTTAAATACAATATGGTAATGATAGCTGAGTGAGTTGTGCGCTCCCTCCTACACTGCACCATGAGGCTGGAGCCTCTCTCGCCTCTGCCTCGGCCCGGTCCTGTGTACATGTGTCAATTCCCCTTCGTGATCATTACCTTGCCGCGGTGAAGGTTCTTGCGTATCACAATGAAGCAATGACCGTCGGCTATATGAGTGTCTTGGGGGGGGGGGGGCACACCCAAGATAATAAGGACGTTGCTTTATTGTGGACAGACCAAATCAGCTGGACAGTCACTGTTGTTCTGTCATTGAGCTACCTCAGCCCGACCACATGGGCTGGAAAGCCATCACCTGCACTCTCGCCATGGTGCGCACCAGTCCAGCACGGCCATCACTACACAAACAGCAGTTTGCAGTCACTGCATACCTTTCGCTGCATCTGTGACTGCACATTGTATTAAACCTGGCAGTCAGTGCATACCTTTCACGTGAATGGATGGCAGACTTGCCCTCCACAACAGATTGTCGTTAAAGGATTTAAAGTTGATTCGCCTCATATACAGCAGGGCCTCGAAAGCCGTTCTTAGGCTCCCACCCCGGAATGGAATCGAACCCTGATTCCCCGGGCCATTACCAGTGGTCACTCACAATGGCATTGAGAAAGTAATATCGAAACTTTATCAGTCACAGTTGAATGAATGGCAGACTTGCCCTCCATAACATTCTCATTGAAGGTACTGTAAAACCAGCAGAAAAAGTAATTTAAAAAAATAGATGTAAGCTTTAACAATGGTAGAGAAAGAACCATCGAAAGTTGATAAGGCAGTCAGACATTACCTGACATCACTGAGTGAGGAAGAGCAATCTCGCCATGGTGCGCAGTCAGGGCAGTTTCTAGGCTAAAATGCACTCAAGGCGAGGGTGTAAAAATTGCCCCCCTGCGGAGCCAGGTATAGGTGCCTACAGTATAGGTTAGCCAGGTCTAGTTGCACTCAGTATAGGTAGCCAGCTACAGGTCCACCCAGTATAGGTAGCCAGGCATAGGTACCCCAGTATAGGTAGCCAGCTATAGGTCCACCCAGTATAGGTAGCCAGGCATAGGTGCCCCAGTACCCAGTATAGTTGCCCCCAGTATAGGTTAGTCAGGTAGGTGCCTCCAGTATAGGTAGCTGGTATAATTGCCCCCAGTATAGGTTAGATAGGCAGGTGCCCCTGGTATAGGTTAGATAGGTAGGTGTCCCCAGTACAGGTTAGCTAGGTGGGTGCCTCTAATAGGGAGCCAGAATAGTTGCCCCCAGCATAGGTTAGTTAGGTAGGCATCTCCAATATAGGTAGCCAGTATAGTTGCCACCAGAATAGGCTAGCTAGGTAGGTAGGTTCCCCCAATACAGGTTAGATAAGTAGGTGCTCCCAGTATAGGTTAGATAGGTAGGTGCCTCCAGTATAGGTTAGATTAGGTAGCTGCCCCCCAGTATAGGCTAGATTAGGTAGGTGCCCCCCAGTATAGGTTAGATTAGGTAGGTGCCCCCCCCAGTATAGGTTAGATTAGGTAGCTGCCCCCAGTATAGGTTAGATTAAGTAGCTGCCCCCAGTATAGGTTAGATGGGTAGCTGCCCCAGTATAGGTTAGATTAGGTACCTGCCCCCAGTATAGGTTAGATTAGGTAGGTGCCCCCCAGTATAGGTTAGATTAGGTAGGTGCCCCCCAGTATAGGTTAGATTAGGTAGGTGCCCCCCAGTATAGGTTAGATTAAGCAGCTGCCCCCCAGTATAGGTTAGATAGGTAGCTGCCCTCAGTATAGGTTAGATTAGGTAGGTGCCCCCCAGTATAGGTTAGATTAGGTAGCTGCCCCCCAGTATAGGTTAGATTAGGTAGGTGCCCCCCAGTATAGGTTAGATTAGGTAGGTGCCCCCCAGTATAGGTTAGATTAAGCAGCTGCCCCCCAGTATAGGTTAGATAGGTAGCTGCCCCCCAGTATAGGTTAGATTAGATAGGTGCCCCCCAGTCAGGGCCGGCCCGCCCATGAGGCAGGGTGAAACTTTTGCCTCAGGCGGCACTTCTGGGGGGACGGCACCTTAACTTTTTAAAGCTGGAGGGGAGCGGAGGACGGGGGACCCAGGTGAGGGAGGGGGGATCTGACCCCCCTCCCCGCCGCTAGGTCAATACCCCCTTACTGCCCGCTATCCCCTCCAGCTCGGCGGCCCCTTACACCCACGGCTTGGGGGGGGGCGGCGATTTCTTCAAAGTTTGCCTCAGGCAGCAAAAAGTCTAGGGCCAGGCCTGCCCCCAGTATAGGTTAGATTAGGTAGCTGCCCCCCAGCATAGGTTAGATTAGGTAGGTGCCCCCCAGTATAGGTTAGATTAAGTAGCTGCCCCCCAGTATAGGTTACATAGGTAGCTGCCCCCAGTATAGGTTAGATTAGGTAGCTGCCCCCCAGTATAGGTTAGGTTAAGTAGCTGCCCCCAGTATAGGTTAGATTAGGTAGCTGCCCTCCAGTATAGGTTAGATTAGATAGGTGCCCCCCAGTATAGGTTAGATAGGTAGCTGTCCCCCAGGGTAGGTACAACCCCCATAATGGAGGAGGGAGTCAGCCGCGGGGAGGGCAGCCCGACCTCTCCCTCCCTTCCTCTCCCTGGGCTGCTCTCCATGTTCCCCCCTCGATGCAGAGTAAAGCGAAGCAGGAAGTGCTGGAAATAGTCACAATTCACCTCCATGGTTCCAATCACCGCTCAATAGCCGCCAGTCTTCTCCTCTGCTGCATACACGCTGATACACACACTGCTTGCTAAACAGGAAGCAGTGTGTGTATCAGCGTCTATGCAGAGTAGAGAAGTGAGCGGCGATTGGAACCAGGGAGGTGAGTTGTGACTATTTCCAGCACTACCTGCGGCGCTTTACTCTGCATCGAGGGGGGAGCATGGAGAGCAGCCCGGGGAGAGGAAGGGAGGGAGAGATCGGGGTGCCCTCCCCGCGGCTGACTCCCCCCTCCATTACAGCTACCCCCTTCCAATAGCGCTCAGGGCGCCCGCACGGGCCGCACGGCGGTAGGAATGGGCCTGTACGCAGTAGTCCAGCACGGCCGTCACTACACAAACAGCTGTTTGTGGTGCGTTACACAGTGAGTTTGGTGTGTCAGTGTGAAGCAGTACACTAATTACACTACCTGATTGATGTATACACATGCAAGATGTTTTAAAGCACTTTAGACCTCCAATTTAGCATGCAATGTGATTTCTGCCCTTAAAACGCTGCTGTGCGTCAAATCGGGATTTTTCCCTGGGACTTTTGGTGTGTATCACACTCCGTCATGCCCCCCTCCTGGTTTTAGACCCCATGAAACATCTTTTCCAACACTTTTGTGGCCATCATAAATGTTTCTAGTTTTCAAAGTTCACCTCCCCATTGAAGTCTATTGCGGTTCGCAAAAGTTTGAACGAATCAAACTTTTGCGGAAGTTCGCGATCGCAGTTCACGAACCAAACATCGGAGGTTCAGCCCATCTCTATTGCTATACTGCCAGACACATCTAGACAGGGAAGGCAGCACTGATTGTTCATGGAGGATCTGTGTTTTTGTTGCAGGCTAGTAAACCATTTGTGAAACAATATTAAATCACCTGGATGAGCACTGCAATTATAACAGGTAATGTGCTTCTGCTTAAACCTGTCAGCTGGGAAATGACTGTAATTACCGAACAGCTTAAACACTGGTGCTATGGTCACAATATTTTCATTGCATGTCACATAGGAATGAATATACAACACCTAGGCGTGAAAGCGCTGCTAGGTCTGGAAATAATGTAAAATGGTGGATTTATTACAAACGGCACTAAATAAAACTGTAGTATAGTATTAAAGTGCATCACACCTGGCTGGAGAACACACTATAAGGAGACACCAGGCTGCAGCACACACTATAGAAAGAGACACCTGGCTGCAGCACACGCTATAGAAGGAGACACCTGGCTGCAGGACACACTATAGAAGGAGACACCTTGCTGCAGCACACACTATAGAAGGAGACACCTGGCTGCAGCACACACTATAGAAGGAGACACCTGGCTGCAGGACACACTATAGAAGGAGACACCTGGCTGCAGCACACGCTATAGAAGGAGACACCTGGCTGCAGGACACACTATAGAAGGAGACACCTGGCTGCAGCACACGCTATAGAAGGAGACACCTGGCTGCAGCACCCACTATAGAAGGAGACACCTTGCTGCAGCACACACTATAGAAGGAGACACCTGGCTGCAGGACACACTATAGAAGGAGACACCTGGCTGCAGCACACGCTATAGAAGGAGACACCTGGCTGCAGCACCCACTATAGAAGGAGACACCTTGCTGCAGCACACACTATAGAAGGAGACACCTGGCTGCAGGACACACTATAGAAGGAGACACCTGGCTGCAGCACACGCTATAGAAGGAGACACCTGGCTGCAGGACACACTATAGAAGGAGACACCTGGCTGCAGCACACGCTATAGAAGGAGACACCTGGCTGCAGCACCCACTATAGAAGGAGACACCTTGCTGCAGCACACACTATAGAAGGAGACACCTGGCTGCAGCACACACTATAGAAGGAGACACCTGGCTGCAGCACACGCTATAGGAGACACCTGGCTGCAGCACACACTATAGAAGGAGACACCAGGCTGCAGCACACGCTATAGAAGGAGACACCTTGCTGCAGCACATGCTATAGAAGGAGACACCTGGCTGCAGCACACGCTATAGAAGGAGACACCTGGCTGCAGCACCCACTATATAAGGAGACACCTTGCTGCAGCACACACTATAGAAGGAGAGACCTGGCTGCAGGACACACTATAGAAGGAACACCTTGCTGCAGCACACACTATAGAAGGAGACACCTGGCTGCAGGACACACTATAGAAGGAGACACCTGGCTGCAGCACACGCTATAGAAGGAGACACCTGGCTGCAGCACACACTATAGAAGGAGACACCTTGCTGCAGCACACGCTATAGAAGGAGACACCTGGCTGCAGCACACGCTATAGAAGGAGACACCTGGCTGCAGAACCCACTATAGAAGGAGACACCTTGCTGCAGCACACACTATAGAAGGAGACACCTGGCTGCAGCACACACTATAGAAGGAGACACCTGGCTGCAGCACACACTATATAAGGAGACACCTGGTTGCAGCACACACTGTAGAAGAAGGAGACACTTGGCTGCAGCACACACTATATAAGGAGCCACCTGGCTGCAGCACACACTATATAAGGAGACACCTGGTTGCAGCACACACTGTAGAAGAAGGAGACACTTGGCTGCAGCACACGCTATATAAGGAGACACCTGGCTGCAGCACACACTATAGAAAGAGACACTTGGCTGCAGCACACATTATAGAGCAGGAGGTAGGGAACCTATGGCTTGGGAGCCAGATGTGGCTCTTTTGGTGGCTACATCTGGCTCACAGACAAATCAGTAGGGGTTGATTCACTGTTTAAGCAGCGCAGCTTAGTGTGGCAGCGCAAGTAAAATTTCAGTGTAGTGCACGCTACTGCTATAACGTGCACCACTAACTTACTCGTGCTACCCATAAACTAACGGCCGCTCCAACTGGCCCACCCTGGATCCTGTTAGGTCCAGTGACTTTGTAGGACTAGATCCCCACACTTTGATTGCCCCAATAGGCTGCCTGTCACTTGACAGGCAGCCTACTGGGACAAAGTGCGTGGATCTTGTGCTGCAAAGTGAATCAATCCCCAAATCAGCTAGCTAATTGTACAAGCTGTTAGTCAGTATTGCTCTTGTCTGGCTCTTGGGAAAATTGCTGATGTTGCTGAAACCAAGAGAAGCTGAAGACATGTCTGACAGTTCCGCTGCCTGGCAGATCAACTGTATACACATCACCATGGTAACAGGGACGTGAGCCCTACTGTCCCAGTTTGAATCATATTGTATGGCTCGCACAGAAAAACATTTTAAAATATGTGGCGTTTATGGCTCTCTCAGCCAAAAAGGTTCCTGACCCCTGCTATAGGAGACACCTGGCTGCAGCACACACTATAGAAGGAGACACCTGGCTGCAGCACACACTATAGAAGGGACTCTGACAATGCAATTTCCATTAGCAGTATTGGGGGTGCCGTATCAATTGTTATGTATAGAATGCTTTGGGTGGCCCCAATGTAAAGCTTGCATTAGGGCCGACAGCTCCTTAGCTACGCCATTGGGTGCAGCAGGTGATTAACCTCTCTGGCAGTATGATTTCTTGTGGATTTTTGGGTCTAAAAGTGGTGCAATTTTTTCACAAGCCTGTAGACCCAAAAAGCAGTTAAAAAATCATGCTGCTAGATATATCTGCAGCAGCCCTGCACATTACTCACCTCCCCTGGATCCAGCGCTGCAATTCTTCCTCCATCCACAAAGCAGCGCTCTACCCCATAGTGAGATTGCTGTCTGTCGTCATGATACAAACGGTGATCTCAACAGGGGGATCAAGAGCCTCCGAGGACCAGAAGAAGAATGGCTGCCAGCATTTGGATCCCGGGGAAGGTGAGTTACAAACACCCACTGCACTGCAGGTTCTGCATACACCTCCTGGTGGCTACCCGAGTCAGGCTCTGGTTTACTGCTTTGAGCTGCAGATTTCCAGCCCAAGCCTGACTCGGGGTTACCATTAAGGGGTTAAAGGGAACTAAGCACCCTTTCTTTCACTGGAATTTTTCCTAGTTTTTAATAGCTATAAGAGCTGCCATGTTTTTCCCTCCCCTTCTCGCCTTCCTTATTTACAGAAGTCAGAGATGCTATCTTCACACATTCCCTCTGGGTAAGCTCTTTGAAGAAATTACCCAATCCCCTCTGTTGATGAAAAAGTATTGTTTACTTCTTGATAATGACTACAATAAAACAATTACTAAGTCCTTAGCTGCCTGAAATCTCTGCGGACGGGCTGGACCGCAGGCCTGCTGAAGTAGGCTAATAAAACTTAAGTGCTAAACTGTTAATGTAACAATAAAAGGTAAAATGGAACTTTATTTTAATTATGAGACATATTGTTGGCATGCATTTTTAATGTGCTATTGAGATGCCCTGGGTGCTAAAAACTGTGCTTGGTTCACTTTAAGGGCTTGTTCACACTACAGGAGCTTTTCTAAGCGCTTGTGATTTTAAAAGCTCTTGCTAATGTTATCCTATGTGTGTGTTCTCACTGGAGTGATGTGATTTTGTAAAAATCCCACATAGGATTGCAATTAGCCAGAGCTTCTAAAATCTCTGGTGTTTAAAAACCTCTCGTAGTGTGAACCAGCCCTAAAGTATATGTTCAAAGAATCCCTGCCGTGAGCAGGGGGTACATTAAGGGGGCGTGTTGGTGGTTTACCCTCCTCAACTCTATCACTGGATCTTAGGACACACAGTAGCGTATAGGGTGTTATGCTGTATGATTCTCATCTGCACTGAATTGCTATATTCTCTTTCCCTGGGGTGTTTTTATACTCTGAATGGTGACAGGAAGAGGCTCTTGATCGTAAAGAGTGAGCGCTATTGCAGGGGTGGTGCATATGTGATTTGGACAAGGTTGTCTTGGGTAAAGTGTTCCACCTTGGAGGATTGGTATGATATAAGGATTAGGTATTTCATGGTGGAGCAGAGTGGTCGGTGCACACAGGTAAGGCACCCAGTATAACAAGTTAGAACTCTTTACTGAAGAAAATGTGCAGAGCTATATCACACGCCACCATCAGGTGATGTAGCTTTCTTAGAACAGAGAGGACCACTGTGTGAATACAGGAAATAACAATGCCACAGAGATCATTGAAGCACTTTACATTTTACAGTGACATCTTGTGGTTGCCTTACTATTCGGCAGTTTAAAGTAATTCTGTTGATTCTGCCAACATTTTAGTGATATTTTAGATCTACTTAAGCGCAGCAAGACTTGGACATTCGAGTTTGTGGATCACCATCAATCACCGGGGGTTCCAACATATGATTTCCCAGTGAAAGTGAATAGAGAGGAACCCATTGGAGCGATTGCGACTAGGTCAAATTGCAATTGCAGGTCATGCAGCAATTTGGGAGCATTTGCGCTCCAATGTAAAGTATTGGAACACTGTAAAATCGCTCCTGAATCACTGTACAAAGTGATTTCTGTGTGATTTCTATATGTTGAATTACTCAGAAAACACTTGTTTTTACTTATAAACCTTAAAAATAAAAATGCAAGCACTTTTATAAAATCATTCGAAAATCGGTGGAAATCACTACCCATCGTGATGGCGATTTGCGATTTCAAGTGCGCCCCACCCCTTAGGCTAAGTTTACATTGGGGTGATGCGATGTTTAACGCAAAAAAATCATATTGCAATTGTAAGATGGAGATCACACTTGTGCAGTTCGGCAGGGTTTTGCCGCAATGCAAAACTGAATGCGAAAACAAGTGTTTTCAGGAGACATCTGCGATTCTGCATAGCATTGAAAAAAAAAGATAAAACCCGCACTACTTTTCTGCACAATGCATCCAGTTCCTCATTGAAACCACGGCTACTGTAAAAAAAAAATGCATGCGTTAGAACACACACAAATGCACATATAGCGCGTCAAACGCTTGCTGGGAATAGTATATGGGCACAAGTGTGATCCCTCCCCTAACCTATGCAATGTTCAGAGTGTGATGCGATCCAACAGACTACAGTATCCCAACGCAGTGCATGCAGTGCGTTACCATGTAACACACACTAACAGTGGAAGTGAGTGAAGCATACTTTAATTGACTGTATGCCTCACTGTATGCGGTACAACAACACTCGCATAACATGTGATGTGACTTTTCCCCTCCGTTCTGCTGCTTTCCTGTTTTTACAACAGTGAGCCTAGATAGCCTAAGTATTACAGGCTACAGAGGACTGGGGCCAAGGACTCACAAAATGAAGACAGCTGAGGCATAACTTGCTATAGCCACACCGCGCAACTTTCTCAGAACAAAGAGTGGAGGACTTTTTAGGCAAACTTATCCTAGCAAAAAAAGTCCCTAGCACACCTCCAAGGAAGCATCTAGAGGTAAGCAGGCCTGCAAGACGACAGTTTTACACGAGATAGTCACTTTTTAGGAGGAAAATATTTAGTTATAAAGATGAGCTCACCAGGTCAAACGCAGGACATTATCACCTATAGAAGTGTCACTACAAGCACTTCACAAATTATAGAGGAGTCCCTATAAGCACTTCAGAGCCCATAGAGAAGTCATTATAAGCATTTCACAACCTATAGAAGAGTCACTTTGAGCTATTCACAACCTCTAGAAGTGTCACTACAAACACTTCAGAGCCTATAGAAGTGTCACTACAAGCACTTCAGAGCCTATAGAAGTGTCACTACAAGCACTTCAGAGCCTATAGAAGTGTCACTACAAGCACTTCAGAGCCTATAGAAGTGTCACTACAAGCACTTCAGAGCTTATAGAAGTGTCACTATAAGCACTTCAGAGCCTATAGAAGTGTCACTACAAGCACTTCAGAGCTTATAGAAGTGTCACTATAAGCACTTCAGAGCCTATAGAAGTGTCACTACAAGCACTTCAGAGCTTATAGAAGTGTCACTATAAGCACTTCAGAGCCTATAGAAGTGTCACTATAAGCACTTCAGAGCCTATAGAAGTGTCACTACAAGCACTTCAGAGCCTATAGAAGTGTCACTACAAGCACTTCAGAGCTTATAGAAGTGTCACTATAAGCACTTCAGAGCCTGTAGAAGAGTCACTATAAGTACTTCACAACCTCTAGAAGTGTCACTATAAGCACTTCAGAGCCTGTAGAAGAGTCACTATAAGTACTTCACAACCTCTAGAAGTGTCACTATAAGCACTTCAGAGCCTATAGAAGTGTCACTGTAAGCACTTCACAGTCTGTAGAAGTGTCACTATAAGTACCTCAGAGTCTATAAAAGAGTCACTAAAAGCACATAACAGCCTATAAAAGTGTCACTATAAGCACTTCAGAGAGCCTATAGAAAAGTCACTATAAGCACTTCACATCCTATAGAAGTGTCACTATAAGCACTTCACATCCTATAGAATGGTCACTATAAGCACTTAACATCCTATAGAAGTGTCACTATAAGCACTTCACCACCTATAGAATTGTCACTATAAGCACTTCACATCCTATAGAAGTGTCACTATAAGCACTTCACATCCTATAGAATTGTCACTATAAGCACTTCAGAGCCTGTAGAAGAGTCACTATAAGTACTTAACATCCTATAGAAGTGTCACTATAAGCACTTCAGAGCCTGTAGAAGAGTCACTATAAGTACTTAACATCCTATAGAATGGTCACTATAAGCACTTCACATCCTATAGAATGGTCACTATAAGCACTTAACACCCTATAGAAGTGTCACTATAAGCACTTCACCTCCTATAGAATTGTCACTATAAGCACTTCACATCCTATAGAATTGTCACTATAAGCACTTCACATCCTATAGAAGTGTCACTATAAGCACTTCACCTCCTATAGAATTGTCACTATAAGCACTTCACATCCTATAGAAGTGTCACTATAAGCACTTCACCTCCTATAGAATTGTCACTATAAGCACTTCACATCCTATAGAATTGTCACTATAAGCACTTCACATCCTATAGAAGTGTCACTATAAGCACTTCACCTCCTATAGAATTGTCACTATAAGCACTTCACATCCTATAGAATTGTCACTATAAGCACTTCACATCCTATAGAATTGTCACTATAAGCACTTCACATCCAATAGATGTGTCACTATAAGCACTTCACATCCTATAGAAGTGTCACTATAAGCACTTCACCTCCTATAGAATTGTCACTATAAGCACTTCACATCCTATAGAATTGTCACTATAAGCACTTCATATCCAATAGATGTGTCACTATAAGCACTTCAGAGCCTATAGAAGAGTCACTACAGCCTATAGAAGTGTCACTGTAAGCACTTCAGAGCCTATCGAAAAGTCACTTTAAGCACTTAAAAGAGTCACTATAAGCATTTTGCAACCTTTAAGAATTGTCAATATAAGCACTTCACAGCCTATAGAAGTGTCACTATAAGCACTTCAGAGCCTATAGAAGAGTCACTTTAAGCACTTCACACTCATTAGAAGAGCCATTATAAGCACTTCACATCCTATAGAATAGAAGTGTCACTATAAGCACTTCAGAGCCTATAGAAGAGTCACTCTAAGCACTTCACATCCTATAGAAGTGTCACTATGAGCATTGCACGGCCTATAGAGGAGCTATAAGTACTTCTCAGCCTATAGAAGAGTCACTCCACTCCACAGCCTATAGTCGAGTTACGTGAAGTTTGCAGAAGTAGGAGAACAGCAGACATTTGGGATACAGGAGACAAGGGTAAGTTGTCAGAGTCTCCTTCCTCTATAAAGTACAAGGATATCGCCTACCTGCATTTCTCAGCTTCTTGTTCCTGAACACCGATAAGATGACCAACAGGTTTCCCAAAATATCAATGACGATGGTGAAGATGAGGATGGCAGCCAGAGCAGTGGCAACCCAGGGAGGACGATCCAATACCAGCTCCTTGGGGATGAACAAAGAGCCATTCAGAGCGCTGATATTTAATAGCATCTTCCTCTGATTTAATTTATGTCCTAGCTTGTCTTTTATATTGTCAGTCCTTTTTCTATATCAGCTTCAGCTCATCTCAAGTCTCCTGCTGAGCGCTTTACAAGGCATGTGGGAAAGGGCACACGCGATGCTGGTACAGAAGCCATCCTTTGCTGCCAAGTTTTCAGTTTGCATGTCCATGTGTCAAAGATGATACTTTTATAGCATCCTAGCGCCTCTCTGTCCTCTCTATATAGCTGGCCGAAGGCTGCAGGTGACATCTAGCGTTGTGCCAAATCAGCACAGCTCACAGCACGGCCAGTATACCTGCATGCCATCGCCATCTAGTGGAATTATTCCATATTACAATAATTGGACAGTTGTACAGTACACCACTGTACTTGCAATGTCTTAATATTATTACATGGCTTGGAATCAAATTTAGGATTGTAGTGACAAGACTATACTTTGTAAAGCGCTTCAGAAGATGCCAGCGCTATCTAAATACTAAATAATAATAATAGTGCTGTGAGTCGAGAGTGCTACCCACTAAACTGAACACAAACACAAAATTTTGACAAGAGTAGAAAATAAACAGGTTCATAATCTCGCCAGATTATACATTCTTCTGTGTTTGTAATGGCATGTATATCCTACGCATTTCAATACTAAAGCATAGATTGTAATAGTAGTAGTAGTAATCTATATATACTAATTGACAGTTGTAGCAATGTACGGACACAGGGACTGCACGCCTACATCACAACCACCGCCTACTGGGCCCAGTCATGCAGGCTTTGGGCGGCGGATGCTCTGCAGCGGTTATGGAGTTGGGCGGCGGGTTCTCTGTGGCACGATACTTTTATAGGTGGCAATTAACGATACAACTTGCCAAATGATTATTTGCAAATGATTATTTGGATGAACGATTGGAAATGATCATTTGGGACCACTAACGGACAAAAGTCTCCTAACCAATCTGATCAGATTAAGGGTGGCCACTAACAATCCAATCTTTTTCATCCAATTTTACCAAATCTATGTAGTAGAAGAGTAAACTGAGTGAATATATTGACTGGATAATTTAGGCAGTCCCTCATATTATATAGAAATGGTAAGATTGGATGAAAAAGATTGGATTGTTCGTGGCCACCCTAATGAAATCGATCTGATTTTTGGATTAATCCCATCAATCTGATCGGATTGGTTAGGAGATTTTTGTCCATTAGCAGTCCCAAAACAATAATTTCCAGTCATTTATTCATAGGAATAATCATTTGTAAACGATCGTTTAGAAAATTGTTTGAAAAATAGTTTTGATAGTGGCCGCTCTAACCCTCCTGGCGGTCTAATGAATTCCGCCAGGAGGCAGCGCAGCAGTTTTTTTTTTTTTTTAAATCATGTAGCGAGCCCAGGGCTCGCTACATAATAGCCTTCGGCGATCTCCGATCAGGAAATCCCGTTCAAAGAAGCCATGGCGACGGGATGACGTCACCGACGTCGTGACATCATTGGGAGTCCCGATCTACCCCTCAGCGCTGCCTGGCACTGATTGGCCAGGCAGCGCACGGGGTCTGGGGGGGAGGGCGTGCGGCGCGACGGATAGCGGCGATCGAGCGCGGGGCGGCGGCGATCGGTGTGCTGACGCAGCAAAGTGCTAGCTGCGTGCAGTAAAAAAAAATTAAGCAAATCGGCCCAGCAGGGCCTGAGAAAACCTCCTGCGTGGCTTACCCCGAACGTACCGCCAGGAAGGTTAAGAATCTGGGGATAAATGGTAGTAATACCATAATAATAGTAATAATAAGAAGAAGAAGAATTAAAGTTGGCTGTTAGCAATACAAATTGCACATATTTATATATTAGGTACTAAAATGGAAATGGAGAAAAATCTTTCAGAATTGCTATATAAACAGGTAAATACCTCATAAGGTATTTTACCTACAAAAAAATATTTACCTCACATAGCTACCAGAATTGAGGCCATTTTTGTTACTACTGATCACAGGATCTTATGCTATAAAATCCTATGTTCCATTTTTTCCAGTTAAAATTCTAACTTCTAACTGCAGAGCAGTGGTGATGTGCAGGCTGGTTATTTTATAACTGGTCATTCCTGTAGGTCTGCAGGCCAATATGCTTTGCAAGGATACAGAGTACAGAGAGAAGTCCAGTGTTATAAATAAAGTATGAAGTTCTTTTCCATGGAAGTGAATCATACCAGCATGTACAGCAACATATACATTGGACAAAAAGGCAATAAATTAAAGCGGAATATAACCCTGCATTTCAACTTTGCGCTAAAACATTACTTACAGTATATTATATGCAACCAGCATTTTTTTTTACTAGACCAGCATTGGAAGGGTTACACAGGGCTTTAAAGTCCCTGGAGATTTTTGCAGACGCATCCGAAGCTGAGTTAGATACTTTTTGTTTACACAAATGTATCTAAGTGTTTATTGTGACTCATCTCTCTCACGGAGAAGGAGTTGGAAGAGTGTGTAACATTCCTAAATATATACATATAACTAAATAGAATGTAACTATCTGAACGTCTGCTCGGAACTTAAAACCTCTGTGTTTAACCCTTCCAATGCTGGTCTAGTAAAAAAACAATGCTTTTTGCATATAATATGCTGTAAATAATGTTTTAGAGCAAAGTTGAAATGCAGGGTTATATTCCGCTTTAATATAACTTATTGTATTTATAAAGCACCAACATAATACGCAGGACAATAAATAGGGTTACATGCAATGCTAATGAGGGGTGTCACAGTGACAGAGAGAGAGCGGCAGCAAACGGTTATACAACATAGCACAAGGTTGTACAGACAAATCATGAAGATGCATGATCATATTTTAGAGACCCAGCAATTCAGGTTTGAGTTAGTCCATGAGAAGAGTGTTACAAATCCAGCAATGTGTGTCACAGTGTGTGATATCTATGCAGGGACATCAGGCACAGAGAGAGCAATGTGTGTCACAGTGTGTGATATCTATGCAGGGACATCAGGCACAGAGAGAGCAATGTGTGTCACAGTGTGTGATATCTATGCACGGACATCAGGCACAGAGAGAGCAATGTGTGTCACAGTGTGTGATAGCTACGCAGGGACATCAGGCACAGAGAGAGCAATGTGTGTCACAGTGTGTGATAGCTACGCAGGGACATCAGGCACAGAGAGAGCAATGTGTGTCACAGTGTGTGATAGCTACGCAGGGACATCAGACATAGCAGGGGCGTAGCAATAGGGGTTGTAGAGGTAGCGACCGCATCAGGGCCCTTGGGCCAGAGGGGCCCCGAAAGGGCCCTCCCTCAACTACAGTATTATCTCTCTATTGGTCCTGTGCTCATAATAACCACTTCTATAGATACTTTGAATAGTAGTAATCATTAACAAACTGTTCCCCATCCCCTTCCTGCACCTCTGACACTGTAGTTGCCATTGGCAGATTTTGGTGCGCCGTATCAATTGCTATGTATGCAGCGCCTAGGGGGCCCCATTGTAAAACTTGCATCGGGGCCCACAGCTCCTTAGCTACGCCACTGAGACATAGGGCTTGATTCACAAAAGGGTGCTAACTTAGTTAGCACGCCTAAAAGCCCCTTAGCATGCCTAAAGTCCTTTAGGATGCGCAAAGTTTTGCACGCTATGTTAGCGCACGCAAAGTTTAGCACTGCACGGTGCGCACGCAGCGTTCTTTGAATAGTGGTAATCATTAACAAGCTATTCCCACCCTTTGAGTATACCTTTCTGACATGCGGCTGTGCTTGACAGGTTTTGATGCTCCAGACAGTTGCTATGCAAGCAGCAGTGCATTGTGGTGAGGAGTGGACACACTGCGTCCCAGCGCATAAGTATCAGTTGTTATGCCAAAACGGCGTACCGGGTGCGTCAGAAACGTCGCATAAGTATCAGTTGTTATGCATGTAGCAGTGCATTGTGTGTCCACCAGGCAGTGCTCTCTATGGGCTCGATTCACAAAAGGGTGCTAACTCAGTTAGCACACCTAAAAGCTTTGGGCGTGCTAACTACGGTGCTAAGCAGTTAGCACGCCCAGAGCTTTTATTGATCACGCGCAAAGTTTAGTGCTGCGTGGCGCGCGCGAAACATCGCACAGGGTGCGATCAAACCCTTGCACCAGGTGCGCCTAAAACCCTCGCACAGTGCGACGTTTCTGGCGCACCCGGTACGCCGTTTTAGGCGCACCCGGTGCAACAGTTTGATTGCACCCGGTGCAACATTTCGCGCACACCACCCAGCATTAAACTTTATGTACCATCAATAAAAGCTTTGGGCATGCTAACTGCTTAGCCCCGTAGTTAGCATGCCCAAAGCTTTTAGGCGTGCTAACTGAGTTAGCACCCTTTTGTGAATCGAGCCCATAGAGAGCACTGCCTGGTGGACACACAATGCACTGCTACATGCATAAAAACTGATACTTATGCGCTGGGACGCAGTGTGTTCTCACCACAATGCACTGCTGCTTGCATAGCAACTGTCTGGAGCATCAAAACCTGTCAAGCACAGCCGCATGTCAGAAAGGTATAATCACAGGGAGGGAATAGCTTGTTAGGGCCCTTTTCCACTAGCGGCGTTTGCGATGCTGAATTGCAAAATCGCAAACCGCTAGTGATTTTGCAAACGCTACGGTTTGCTTTTTAACATAGGAACCGCGGTAGGTAATTTCCACTACCGCGATTCGTTTTTTACTCAAACGAGATCGCACCGCGGAGCGATCTTTGCTGCGATTTTGCTATGCAGTGCATTGCATAGCAAAATTGTGAACGCAATCGCCGGGAAGTTTCCTGCACTAGCGATTCAGCAATCGCTAGCGTTTAGCACGAACGCTAGCGATTGCTAGTGGAAAAGGGCCCTATATGATTACCACCATTCAAAGAACACACAGAGGTGATCATTACCAGCATATCACTAATGACAAGCTAATTCAGTGGATTAAAGTACCCCTGAACTGGGTATTTTTTAACCTACTTTTAATCCTAATTTACGTGCAGTGCTGTGCGACATCGCAACACTATCCTCACCCTCCAGCGCCCCCTGTGGCTCCCGCTCTGCTCAGTCATAATCCCTGGCTGAGCAGAATGTCAAATATGGACAGGGAGGTAGTGGCAGTTCCTCTTCCCTAGCCCGTCCCTAGGAACTTGACTCCCCGCTGATGGTTCCTGTTATCACTGTGTGTAATGGCATGCAAGGCAGGAGAGCTGTGATTTGTGTGGGCCTAGGGAGATTGAGCTCAGAATGATAGTGCACTTTCGGAGATTACTACCGAGCAGAGTGGGGGCCCCAGGGGGCGCTGGAGGGTGCGGATGCTGGCATGTAAATCAGGATTAAAAGTATGTTAAAAAAAAAAAAAAGCTGGTTCAGGGATACTTTCAGGAGAGCTCTGGTGAGCTAATCTGGTCCAGGGGTTGATAAATCACTTCCTGATAAAAAAAAAAAAAAAACAGGTTGTTGTGACTGATACTACCATGTTAATCTACTTCTTGTCACTTATATTTCAACAGGTATCTGATCAATAATTTATTAAACTGCTAACATGATACCATTGGATGCAGTATATTGCTATGAGGTCATTGCTGTAGCACCTCTGATCCCCTGATGGTTCTCCCTCTGCCTGCTCAATGCATATTTTCCAATATACTTGAGCACCCATTCAATCAATAAACTGAATCGATCAAAAGCTGATCAACTGGTCAATGTTGGGGGCAATAGATCCTTAGCAGGATTCATTGTGGTTATTGAATTAGCTACAAGTATGAGTGTATGTCTGGTCAGTAGGTGGCATATGACTTGAATAGCATGCTGAAGTAATATAGGCAGGTAAAAAGTATCAAAGTCGAATATTGGAGATTGCGCCCACTCAGGTGCTTTGGAACCAGCCCAATTCCTATGACATCTGAGAAACACAAAATGTGGGTCTGACAGGTGCACAGAGAGCAAACGTCAGGTTAGATTATTAGATGCCTATACAACAATTTAAGTATATCTGGAGTGAGAGTGATATGGTGGCTGCCATATTTATTACCTTCTAAACAATATGTCCTGCTGGTTACTTTAGAAGAAAACAAATAGGAGTGCTCTCTTTACATTAACTTTTAATAAATTACTCGTAAAAAGAATCTCACAAGATAGAAGTATTTATACAGCATATCAACCAACTAGGGCAGGAAACCCTCCGTCAGTGCCTCCATCCGGTCTCTTGACTGTGGCCAGCAGCAAGGGCTTGCAGAATCCAATGTGCCTGCAGAAACAAATGACACCTGCCCCGATCCAGATCACCTTGGATGTCCTTGCTGCTGGCTACAGTCAAGAGACTGGATGGATGCACGGGGGGGGGGGGGGGGGGGGGTTCCTGCCAAGCCACTCGTTCGGTAACAGTGTTCTCCCCAGAATTTTTTTCCAGCCGGGTGGCATGAAATAGTAGCCGGGTGGGGCGAGATGAGAGAATGCAGGGCCGGTGCTTCTGTGTACAACTCTGCTTACAGAATAGGAGGTGGTGAGCTGATGATAGCCGGGTGGTCACCAAAACTAGCCGGGTGGAGCACCCAGCTAAAAGAGTCTGGGGAGAACACTGGGTGATATGCTGTGTAAATACTTATATCTTGTAAATGAGATTATTTTTGACGAGTTATTTATTAAAAGTTAATACGCCAAAGAGCACCTGTTTGTTTTCGTCTAGACTAGTTCCACTTCTCTACAAGTTCTGGAGCTTGCCACCTGGCCCCTGATATTTGCCACCAATCCCATTGACCTGTCGGAGCGCTGTCATTTTTAAAGATTTTTTGCACGTTTCCACTGCTGGTCACTTTGGCTGCAGTAGAGTGTGAATCACACACCTGAAACAGGCATGTGTCTAGTCTTGTCAGACTTCAGGTAGCCCACCTGATCTGCATACTGGTTTATGGTCTATGGCAGAAAGTATTAGAGGCAAAGAATCAGCAAAATGGGTATGGTACACATGGACATGGGTGCATAGGCTCATCACAGAGCATGGGCCTTTTCTGCATTTCATTGGTCCATTGCAATCTGCTGCAGACAATAGCCGGCAGATAATCCAGCCTAAACTGGCCCTAATTGCAGACTCCATAAAGCAGACTACAGAGCTGTGCTGTTATCTGCTCTTTATGTGCACGGTGCACCCATTGACTTGTGCATGAGGTGGAGCAGTGTGGCAAAATTCTGAGTTGGAACTGGGGTTAACACCTGAAATTGGCATGTACCTCGAAAGGTGCCCGCACTTCGCAGAATGTTTTTTTTTTGTACATACGTTTCAAACCATAACAAGCAGGGCTGGATTAAAGCCCTGATGGGAGCCCGCAGCAACAGTAACCAGGGGGCCCCCTGAACCCAACCCATCCCCTCCAGCAAACTCACTCCCCAGAGCCCCCAAGCCAGCTACCCTCTACGCCCCCTCAATTTCCCCTAAACTTCGATGTACTCCTGAGGGCCCAGCACCATTTATAGCAGCAAGTCACCTGCTCCATTAGTTTGTGCTCTCATCTCCATCCTCACAGGGGCACCTCTTCTCCATTACCCACTGCATGCTATCCATAATGACATGTGACAGCCAGGTAATGGAGAAGAGGGAGCCAGCAGGAATGAAGAAGGGGAGCATCGGGGGAAGCAGCATGCTGGGACAGGTGAGATGTTATGCTGCAAAAACAGTGCAGGGGCCTCGGGGAGCACAAGTTGGGGGACACTTGGGGTCCCAGCAGCATTCAGGGGCCCTGAGGAAATTGCCCTCTTTGCCTCTATGGTAGCGCTGGCCCAGATAACAACCATGGCAGTAATGAGTATTTGCTTGAGTATTGTAATGAGGCTGGAGTGAGCACTCGCTCATTACAGCCACACTGTGCATATCGGATGGTCTCCATTCTTTTTACTGTAATTGGGAGGAACTGGGAGACCGAAAAACCATATCCTTAATGGTGCCTCACAACACCAATAATATAACCATGTGTGAACAAGGCGATATAGTCGAAGATATTTTTAAAGAGACAAAAAAGTTTCAAGATGATCTTAAATTTTATTGTATCAAAAAGTTCTTTTGTAAAAACAGAATTCACAAATTTCAATTGTTTGTGAAGGCCTGAAGAAGGTTTTTCCGAAACAAGTTGATGTTGTCGCCTTTCTAAACAATTGTATACGTCATCATATGTTTTCTGTATCTAATAATGGGATGTTGTTTACAAAGATGAATCCATTTGAAGATTTGTGAATTTTGTTTTTACAAAATAACTTTGTGATACATTCAAATTTAAGATCATCTTGAAACGTGTTTGTCTCTTCAAAAATATCTTCTACTATATATCCTTGTTCACACATGGTTCCATTTGTTTTACATCACCCTGACCCTGGACATCCTTCTACACCTACTGCCCACCTTGCCTGTTTGCAACCTAGTTACAGCACATACTTTTACATTCACCAACAAGTGATTATGTTAGGCAGCTGTTCACTTGCCCAACAGGTTTGACTAAATGAAATGGATATCTCATGCATACCCATACTCCATTTTACAGTTTATGACAATGTTTTTTAACTGTCTCATGTTACGACCTTTGAACTTTATTTGCCTCTGAAGAAGCGGTTCTTGTACAGATCACGAAACATGCATCAGGCCAATCGCTGCACATCTACGTGATATGGACTTTTAACAATTTTGTCATATTTGTTTATTACTCCATGACTGTAATGAAAAGTTACGTTTTGTAATCACTGTTTTATTGATCGTGGACCTGAAAACCCTCATTTTCTTGTGTATCCAGAGTGCCATGCAGACATATTGCAAGGCTTTAGCGTAAAGCGTTCTGATACTGTGGAGGCGGGAGGATGGAGCAGCTTCCAGCTGGAGGGCTAAGGAGAGGAACAATGCGTTTGGCCAAGATGACCTTTCACCCCAAATCTTTTGGCAACCCATTGGGGTGGCTATACACATGGTAAATGTGTCAGCAGAGACCGCTCCAACTAGTGCGTACATTTAAAAGCCCTGCAAGGTATTTTAGGCACAGGGTTTACTGAAAACAAATGTTGGATCGAAGGGCACAGGAAATAACTAATGGTAGTAGAATATCGGTAAAGTTACCTATATTCTACTACCTAATTCATATAGTGGAATATTGTTAATAATAGATGATATTTAATCTCCCCCTAGCTTCACACAGATCCCCCAGTGGGTGCCTAGCCATAACCCCCCCCCCCCCTCCCTGGTGCCATTCCCCTTAACCTCACCCCCTAGTGGGCAACTTACCTTAAAGGGGCACTACAGAGAAAAACTGTAACATTTTAAATATGTGCAAACATATACAAATAAGAAGTACATTATTTTCAGAGTAAAATGAGCCATAAATTACTTTTCTCCTATAATGCTGTCACTTACAGTAGGTAGTAGAAATCTGACAGAAGTGACAGGCTTTGGACTAGTCCATCTATTCATAGGGGATTCTCAGCAAGCTTTTATTCTTTATAAAGATATTCCTGAAAAAGGATTTAAACAATGATGCTGGCCAGCTTCCCCGCTCCCTACACCAGTTTTTTTGGCAGTTGGACAGAGCAACTGCCATTCACTAAGTGCTTTTGAAAATAAATATATCCCTGAGAATCCCCTATAAAGAGATGGACTAGTCCAAAACCTGTCACTTCTGTCAGATGTCTACTACCTACTGTAAGTGACTTAACATAGGAGAAAAGTAATTTATAGCTCTTTTTACTCTGGAAAAAATGTACTTCTTATTTGTATATGTTTGCACATATTTTAAATTTTACAGTTTTTCGCTGTAGTGCCCCTTTAACCCGTGACCACCTAACCTTAAACCCCCGCCCCACAGCCTTACCACTAAATAGCGGGTGCCGGGATCATCAGTTATGTGAACTGTGGCTACAAATAAAGCAGTTCGCATAGGGGCGGTTTTGGCGCCAGCTCTTTAGTAGGCAACCATATTAGCTTGGACATTTTAAGCTGTTCCACAACTAGCAGCTTCAGGTAAGAACACTATAGAATGTGTATTGGCCTTATCACAGAGTAGCTGCACTACAAGAAAACATGGATAGTTTGGTCATGAGAATACGGTAATCACAATTTTGTACTATATATGCATGGCTGCAACATCAGCAAAGCAGTAACCAGCAGAGTGCAGAGAGCAGGGCTGTGTGTGGGGCCGGAAAGGTTATCCAATAGCTGGATTTGGTCCCTCAACATCCTCAGTACACTGGTACCTGAAAATGTGTCTGTGACATAAAACAGAGGGCAACGCTACAAGTAACACATTTCATTCATCCGTTAGTCAGCAGTAATTCATCTACTGATTATTTGTTGTGTTCAGTGTCAGTATAAGAAAATGGCCTTAAAAGAAACCTGAGGTGAGAGTGATATGGAGACTGCCATATTTATTTCCGTTTAGAAAATACCAGTTGCCCGGCAGTCCTGTTTATCTTCTGGCATCAGCAGTGCCTGAGTCACAACCCTGAAACAAGCATGCAGCTAATCTAGTGAGACAAATCAGAGCACCTGATCTGCTAAATGCGTGTGCAGGGTTAAAGGGGCACTATGGCGAAAAATTGTAAAATTTCAAATATGTGCAAACATAGATAAATAAGAGGTACATTTTTTTCCAGAGTAAAATGAGTCATAAATTACTGTTCTCCTATGTTGCTGTCACTTACGGTAGGTATTAGAATTCTGACAGAAGTGACACGTTTTGGACTAGTCCATCTCTTCATGGGGGATTCTCAGGGATTTATTTATTTTTCAAAAGCACTTAGTGAATGGCAGTTGCTCTGTCCAACTGCCAAAAAACTGGTGTAGGGAGCGGGGAAACTGTGTAGCGAGCAGGGAAGCTGGCCAGCATCATTGTTTAATTTCTTTTTAGGGCCCTTTTCCACTAGGGCGTTTGCGACTGCTTAATCGCAAAACCGCAAACCGCTAGTGATTTTAAAATCGCTACGGTTTGCTTTTTAACATAGGAATTGCGGTAGGTAATTTCCACTACCGCGATTCATTTTTTACTTGATCGCGATCGCGCCGCGGAGCGACTTTTGCCGCGATTTTGCTATGCAGTGCATAGCATAGCAAAATCGCGGCCGTAAACGTCGGGAAATCGCCGGTAAATTTTCAGCTTTTTCGATTCAGCAATCGCTAGCGTTCAGCGTGAACGCTAGCGATTGCTAGTGGAAAAGGGCCCTTAGGGAATATCTTTAAAAAAAAATAAAAGCCTTGTTGAGAATCCCCTATGAAGAGATGGACTAGTCCAAAACCTTTCACATCTGTCAGATTTTTACCTACTATACGTGACAGCAACATAGGAGAAATGTAATTTATGACTCATTTTACTTTGGAAAAAACTTACTTCTTATTTATCTATGTTTGTACATATTTTTAAAATTTTACAATTTTTTGCCATAGTGCCCAATAGTATTAGAGACACACAGGATCAGGGAACAGCCTGGCAACTTGCATTGTTTGACAGAAGATAAATATGGCAACCCCCTACCCCTTTCAGCTTGGGTTCTCTTTAAAATTTCAGGTGGAATTTGACTGGTTAGCAGTGACTTGGTACTGTAAGACTGGCTTGGCTATAGCACACATAAATTCACACTTTTTTTTAAGCCTCCTTCAGTCGGTAATTTGAAGAATGAGTGTCTGAACCAGCTTCACCCTGTGCACGGTCCTTGTCTGTGATGACACTGTCCACTGTGCTATTACTGCAGATCGATCTAACCTAATCACTTCATGTGAAGTGAGGACAGTCACCTGCATTAACCTGCTGCTTGGGATGTGTGGATGTGTGGGAAATAGACTGTTATATTCTTCTGGTTACCTGGGAAGAGCGTAATGTCGTTTCAGAGCAGTTTCTCTCCAACGTTTTTCCTCTTCGTCTATATAAGAGGTTTTTCTTATTATTATCGGTATACGCCAGTGACACACTTTTTCCTTCAGTACTTTACAAAGCACATTGACAATTCATGTTACTAACTTTCTCTCAGAGGGAATGACAATGTAATATCTTTTTTACTATTGAGGGCCATTTTGGGGGAACAAGTTGACCTTCTAGCATAGTATTGAGATGTGGGAAGAACTTGACTGAACACAAACTACAGGGAGTGCAGATACTGTACAGGCTGATATTAACACCCAAGACTCTAGTAGAGTTGCCCCAAACCTTTCGGTCGCGAACATCGGTGGTTCATGTTCGCGTCGAAACGCGAACTTCATGGCGAGTTTGACCCGCTCCTATACTACATCATTGGGCTAAACTTTGACCCTCTACCTCACAGTCACCAGACACATGGCAGCCAATCAGGTTGCACTCCCTCCTGGAGCCCCCCCCCCTCCTTATATAAGGCAGCAGCGTCGGCCATGTTCTCACTCTGTGTTGCTGCCGTTTGCGCGCAAAAACATTATCTTTTTGCATGAAAATTTGCGATCACGCGCAATGCGAAAATTCGCACGAAAACGGCCGTGCTAACAGTTAGCACTCTTTTGTGAATCAAGCCCATTGTATTATACCTGGGAGTCAGTGCATACCTTTCACTTGAATGGATGGCGGACTTGCCCTCCATAACAGATTCTTGTTAAAGGCAAGTGGTGTCATCTCTGGCACACAGCATTGGGTCAAAGGTCCATCTGACCACAGATGCCTGGTCTGCAAAGCAGGGCAGGCACATTACTTATACAGCACATTGGGTCCTTCCTTGGATATGTGGTGGTAGCCATTTCTCAGGCAGGGCCGGCGCTACCATTAAGGCAAAGGAGGCAGCTGCCCCAGGGCCCCAGAGCTTGTAGGGGCCCCCAGTGGCTACAAGAGGAAATAAAAATTTTGCAAATCGGCCTTATAGTTTTTGAGAAAATCGATTTTAAAGTTTCAAAGGAAAAAAAAACACATTTAAAAACCTGCCGACTTTAACGGTTAATAGCAAATCCACCTTAAATGCTAGAAACCCTAAATTTGCAGGATATGTTAGGGAGATCATTAGGAATAAGAGGAAAAAACAATTTTTCAAAAAGACCTTATAGTTTTTGAGAAAATCGATTTTAAAGTTTAGAAGGAAAAAGGTATAGTTTTAAATGCGGTAAATGTCACTTTTAGTGTAGTGTAATTTTACATGCATCAAACGAAAGCGCAATAAATTTCCTGACGGGGTTTCCAGGGGGTCCATACGGCTGTATGAAGATCCCTGGTATTTTTTTCCTATTTTCCCAAATTTTTTTTATGTTTAGAGTGTGGGAATTTTTTTTTTTTTTTTTAATTATGTGGGGTCCCCCCTCCTGAAACTTTTTAACCCCTTGTGCCCCATGCAGGCTGGGATAGCCAGAATGTGGAGCTCTGACCGATTGGGACTTCACACCCTGACTATACCAGCTGCAAAAAAGGTCCCCTAATGCCGATTTTTGTTCCGGGGTATATGTTGGGGGGCCCCCCAGGTTTATTTTGCCCTGGGGCCCCATTGTTGCTTAAACCGGCCCTGTTCTCAGGCTCCCACTCCGTACCGGAATCGAACCCTGATTCCCCGGCCATTACCCGTGGTCACCATGGTGCAGAAAGTACCAAAGAGAGTTTACCATACAGTTGAATGAATGGCACACTTGCCCTCCATAACATTTTCGTCACTACCTCCCCGAGTCGGGACTTTGCGTACCGTGCCTGCTGCCTTCCTTGGATGTGTGGTGGTAGCTGTTTCTCAGGCTCACACTCCGGACCGGAATCGAACCCTGATTCCCTGGCCGTATCCTTTCTTTAACAATGGTAGAGAATGAACCATCGACAGTCTGAGCAGCGATGAACCCCTGGACTACTGGGTGCGCAGGATTGACCTGTGGCCAGAGCTGTCACAATTTGCCATCCAACTTCTGGCTTGCCCTGCCTCAAGCGTACTGTCAGAAAGGACCTTCAGCGCAGCTGGAGGCATTGTCAGTGAGAAGAGAAGTCACCTAGGTCAAAAGGAGTGTTCAGTACCTCACCTTTATTAAAATGAATGAGGCATGGATCCCGGAGGGCTACTGCCTGCCTGAAGACTAAGTCAGTCCCCACACAGCATCTCTGCCTGCAGGCTGCTTGACTGCCTTCTCAGCCACCACCTACAGGGTCCAGGACTCCAGGTGGATTCCTGAACAAAAAGTAATTGTGGGCAAAGCATGCTAATCACGATCGTTCCAAAACCGCTGCAGTGTCCAGTGATTTTTCCGCGCTAATCGCGGGAAAATCACTCCCGCAAAACGCCAGCGTTCTGCGATAGTAAGTGTGAACGGGCCCTAACAAAGCAAAATAATAAGAACAAATCTCAAATATATAATATAATAACTAACCAAAACCATTCCCCACAGAAAATGTCAGCGGAGAGCAACACAAAGGGTGTACAAATGAAATTGCCGCCGGGAGACTTGGGCGCAGGATGCAGCCGATATGCGGCTTATCCTGCTGCTGCACAAGTCCCGGCGGCGTTAATTACTATTCCCCCTCCAAGTCCACGTGTATGGTGGGGAATGATGTAATTCCGAATTACAATGTTTTAAAAGTAACGTCAGCTCCGTCTTCTGACGGAGATGAAGTTACTCACTGTGCGCCGCTATAGCCGTAATTCTTATGGTCTATAGTGGCATCCGCAGCGCTCAAATCTCCTGCGTGGTAATCAACATGTTCAACACAGCGGGCCCTTTTACACGGTATGTGTTTTGATCCGATTTTCGGAACACGTGTTTAGTGGCGATTCCCAGTTGCAAGAGAACTGTGATAATAATCGCAGTGTCCCTTTTCCACTATTGCACTGCATGCTTCATTTTCCCTGCGTTTCCTTGCTTTTATTATCTATGTACCATCGGAAAAATGCAAAACCTTTGGATTAAAGTAGGAAAACCGCATTGCAATGCACTTTATTTGAAAGAGTAGAATTATTTCACTGTGCTGTTACGCCATGTGCTTGCTGTTGCTATGATGACGCTCAGTGTATGTCAGAAAGCTCATAGTAACATGTACAAAGGATCAGAAAGGGTCAGTGTCATGAACAATTCCATTTTACAGATACAGTTCTTTCAGTTAATGCGTATTTCCTGTCCCTGCGTGCCCTTTGGACATGGAGTGTTTGTGACACATACAGAGGTGTTTCTTACCTCTCATGCCCTTGGAAGACAACACGCAATTCCTAAACCCTGTGCTCATTTTCATTCGCTGTCACACTATGTAGATTTTAAGCAGTGGGCTCCTTCTTTGTGAAGGACATTTTCCACTGTGCCTCTTCTCTGCTGGAATACCGAGTAAGCTTTAATGCATATTCCACAGTTGTGGACTTGCAGTAGCGGTTTTAATAAGTCCAGGAGGACTTGTAAAATACATTACAAATATTTTGCATAGTAAGTGCTGCATAAGACCACAGCTGTATGACTTCCATTTCACTAACCTTTTTTAGTAATTCTCACTTTGACCTGATATGACACATACCAGGCCTATAAACTTTTGCATAGACCACAAAGACTCAGCACTGCTTTCCATCCTGTGTATATCAGGGCCACATTATTATTTATTTATAAACATATTGCACAGTGCCGTACAGAGTAAGAAAAAAAACATGGGGTACATAATAATTAAGAAAACGGCATACACAAAATATCAACATTAGTACATAATACAGAATTGATGAACATAGTAATTCCAGTGACAAATGTAACATGATGATCAATAGGTAAAGCAAATTGTAAGACACAAAAGGGTGAGAGAGCACTACTCGTGCAAGCTTACAAACTAAAGGAATAGGGAGGAAGCAACAGGTGGGGTAGTATACATGATGTATACCTAGAGGCGGTGTGTTTTTAGGTTATATTTCGTTTTTTAGGAGTGTAACTTGGCCAGAGGTTGAAGGGGAATGGCCTAAGTTAAAGCATATGCTTGTCTGAAGAAGTGAGTTTTGAGGGAGTGCTTAAAGATTTCAAAGGTTGGAGAGTGACGGATGTGTTTTGAAGGGGATATCAGAGAAGCAAGGAGGCTTGTGAAAAATCTTGTATACATGAATGTGAGGTGACTCTAGAGGAGAACAGAATAAGGTTGTGTGTAGAGTAGAGAGTGTGGTTAGGTTGGTATGTAGAAGTAGTTGGTATGTAGAAACTAGTAGTTAGGAGAGTTAATTGTTTGTTTTCTAATTGGTACAAAACCTGGCAGGGAAGTGTATCACCTCTTTATAAGGAAAGTGATATCACAGTAGGCCTGGAGAGCCACCCACCACTGCATCCTCTGAACACCACATCTTTGTCCACTGGGTAATGCTCATCCACTGACCTGTAGAAGGGAATTGGTCACCCACATTCTTAAGTGTGGGGTCAGAAATATCCTTTTTCCAGTACCCTACCTGCCAAGATGTTAAAAATAGCTGATCACCACTGCTGCTGCTTGCATTCTTCATTTCTCATACATCCCCCCCCCCCCCCCCATGTATTCATATGCCTATGTTGCTTTGCATCTTTAGAGCCTTAGGTAGTTAGATCCATAGAAGCAGCATATGACTCTATAACTCATTTTTAAATCATCTTGATGATCACAAAAGCTACAAATGCCCTTGGCTGGTTTAATTGTAAATTTGTAATTGAAAGTTCTAAACACATTGTGGCAATTCCCAAAAATGAAAGCAACAACTGCTGCCTCATTTATTGCTTAGACCCCAGTGGCTTTTCTGTAGAGTTCATGACTATTCAACTGTCAGTTAAAGAAACACAATAAAAGGGAACTTTATGATGGTGTATTTTATGCAGTTATTGCATCATAGAGAACCAAGTGTGCTCTGTCTGCTGCCCGCCCAGATTGTAAATTAGTTTGAAAAACTGGAAATCACCTGAATATATTTCTTTTCAGGTACCAGGAGTTCTTTTACGGGCACTGTTTACACCAGAAGCTGTGTGCGTGGTGATTTTGCATTCATTACACATCTAATATAGTCAACGGCATTGCATTTGACCTGCCTGTTTCTTATTTTTCACGTGATTTCTCTAAGGCTAGATTCACAGTGGGACGTTGCGTTTTGATGCAACGTTAAAGTCGCAATGCAAACTTACCATCGCATACAGCAGATACAGTAGAAAATACAGGCAATGAAAAGTATGCTTCCAAGTCATTACTGAGCATGTGCAAACAGTCTAACGCAGCTGATAACGTGTATAACGCACTGCATGCAGCACTTTCACTTAACGTGCAGTGTTTGACACCGACGCAATGTGTGCACTGTGCACGGGGCATTGATTTTTCATTGCAGTGCGCTATTCTGCATTAAATGTTGTTTTATAACGTGCGACTTTAACATCCCACTGTAACCTTAGCCTGAATTTTTAAGTAGTGCAGCAGTGTTGCTTTTTCCTGTGTGCGACCTGTATTTAATGTCAATGGCAAAAATCACATTCGTTTGGCGAAAATCGCATCCAATTTTGAACTTAATTACATACATTTTCATGTAATTTAACTTCATTGGTATGCAGGACAAATTGGCAACATGAAAAAATGCATAACCAATCACAAACCTGCAAAATCACACAGAAGATATCAAAGGACAAAACCCGCAAAATGCAGAGGAGCAAAAAAACACGGAAAATCGCAAGTGGAATTCTCATGTGTTGGTAAAATATAAAGTAGAATAATGAGTGTGGTACATAGCATTGAGTTATGAAGAGTTCAGTCTGAGCAGACTTGTTTAGTCAGTAGGGACAAACCATTTAAACCCTAGAGATCAGTAAAATACTGTAGTTGTACAAGAAACAAGGAAAGCATTATCTCTTTTCCACATTCAAGTAGCTGGTTTGCTATGGAGGATAGAGTTTGGATAGTGTATAGATAGTGAATGGATAGTGTTTTGTTGATGGATTTTACATTACTTTCAAATGTTACTGTTGGGGAAAAGTGTTCATTAGCAATAGTATAGATACCTCCCTCTCTTCGGGTCCCCCTCAATGCTCCCTCCTCCACTGCAGAGTTATTGTGCTGGGAAGCTTTGTAGAAACAACTCTCTTCTTTCAGGGCTCCATGTGAGGTTTCCACTGGGCTGCTGTGTCTGCAAGGCCGCTCACATTGAGCTCCTATGTCTGCAGCGCCACTCACTACTTCGCTCGGAGCCTCCCTCTTCCATCGCCTATACCGGGGCACTTATACCTGGCTAACCCATACTGGGGCACCTATACCTGGCTACCTTTACTGGAGGTCCTATACCTAGCTAACCTATACTGGGGGCACCTAAAGCTGGATACCTGTACTGGGGGCACCTATACCTGGCTAATCTATACTGGGGCACCTTTACACATTGTTTTTGCATTTACTGCAATTTTTTGCAAACCGGCATGTTCACAGCGGGCTCCATAGACTTAAATGGCAGGCTCAGTGTGGGGACCCGGTACCGGCGCTGCAGAAGACTGAGGATGGTGGCGGAGTGATCGGAGCTTATGGGGCTGGAGGAAGCCACAGGTATGTATAAATCTTTTTAGGTCCCCGAGCTCTGGCACGCTTTAAGAATGTTATTTGCGATGTGTTATTTAGCCCCCTAGTATAGGTAGCAAGGTATAGGAGGCACAGTATAAGTAGCCAGGTACAGGTGCCCCAGTATAGGTTAGCCAGTTCCTGGCGAACTTGAGTTGTTTGCCACTCTCATTTAATGCATTTTTTTGAATGTATCGCACATTTTTGCAAACCGGCTAATTTTTTTGCATTTACCGCAAATTTTTGCAAACCGGCATGTTCACAGCGGGCTTCATAGACTTAAAGAGACACTGAAGCGAAAAAAAATATATGATATAATGAATTGGTTGTGTACTATGAATAATTACTAGAAGATTAGCAGCAAGGAAAATATTCTCATATTTTTATTTTCAGGTATATAGTGTTTTTTCTAACATTGCATCACTCTATAATATGTGCAGATTACACAACACTCAGCATTCAAAATGAGTCTTTCAGAGCAGTCTGTGAAGTAATGAACTCTCCTCTAGCAGAGGAAAAGTAAACAGTTCAATTACAGTTGAGATAATAAAAGTCAGATAACAGTCCTCTCCACGACTAAGTTAGTCGGAGAGCTTAATAGCTTTTTTGCATAGAGATAACAATTGGAGTTTCTCAACTCTTCCTGTACTGGAAACAATTAGACTGATGTATCTGATCTTAATGGTTTTTTTCTTAGCTGTACTACACATACAAATCATAATATCATCATTTTTTTTCGCTTCAGTGTCTCTTTAAATGGCAGGCGAATAGCCGTCAACTTTACCGGTTAATAGCAAAGCCCCAGTAAGTGCTAGAAACTAGTTATAGTTTTTGAGAAAGACTTTTAAAGTTCTTGTTCTGAGAGGGGGAAATGTTTCAACGGCCGACGACAGTTGTTTGCCGTTCTCTGTTAAAGCAAATTTCTTTGCAAAAAAATTTGCATTTGCATTTTTTACAATAAAGTCACTGGCCACCGACTTTTGCGGTTAATAGCAAAGCCCCCACATGTGCTTCTTAACATAAAATGCATATTGGTGATTCTAGCACAAACAGGGGCTTTGCTATTAACCGCAAAAGTCGGCGGCCAGTGAGTAACTTCGGCGCCGTCAGAAGACATCATTCCCCACTATCCACGTCGACCTAGAGGGGGAATAGTATTTAACGCCGCCGGGAAGTTGTGCAGCAGCAGGATAAGCCATACCGGCTGTATCCTGTGCCCAAGTCTCCCGGCGGTCAATTCATATGTTTGCCACCCAGAGGTTTACCTCTTAGGTAATAATCTGTTTTTTACGTTTAGCTTCACCTCAGGTACTTTTTAAACTGGGGATCATTAGAGAATATACACTATGTGATCCTACATATCTGCATTTATTCAGATTCACTTTTAGGTATCAAGAGATTGTAACCCTCATCAGTGGTCCTACTAAGTTCTTTGGGGAATTATTATCAATACATCAAAGGAAATTGAATTTGTTGCCCTGAGTAACCACTCACAATCCTTGCCTCATTGAACACCTGAAACCTGATAGGTTGCTATGGGCAACAGCTCCCAACCTTGATCCAGTTTCCTTGCATTTCAAGGGACATCCCTGCGCATTATTCTTCTCTCTAGTGCTGGGAATACACCATACAATTTTCTGTTAGATTCTTCGGTTAGATTTTACTGTTAGATTTTCTGTTAGAATGCATAATTAGATTATTTTCTGTAGAGAATGGTCATTATCTCTGGTGCATTGTCTTCTGTTTATCTCCTGCATAGTAGAACAATGCCTAATTGCTCGGCAGATAGATGGTAAGATAGATAAAGTTCAACATGTTGGAAATTTATCTGGCAGGTAAATCTAACAGAAAATTGTATGGTGTATTCCCAGCATTACCGTGAAGCTGTTTCATTGTTTGTGATGGAATGACTTAATTCAAGAGTAAGTAAAAATAGAAAACAAGTATTCAGATTTAACACATTTTTAAATTAGCTTCCACATTTTTAGCAATGCATGAATAGGTGTCAGGGCTTGCTCACACTGCAGGCATTTCGGCTTTTTTTCGCCCTCCTGCGGTTTTTAAAAACGCCCCCTGACCGCGTGGACAATAAATGTCCATGAGAAGGTTCGTATCAGCGCGGGTCGTGCGCTGTGCAGCTAGGAAAGCGGTGCGTGTACCATTTTCTGGGCGATTCCGCCTGAATGGAAGGTATAGGAAAATCAGCGAACACATCCAAAAACACGCATTAAGGCGATTGCGCTCGCGTTTTTAAGAGTAAATACATTGTATTTATTATTTTCCGGGTCAAAGAGTTCACTTCCTGACTTGCGTCAGGGAGTGAATTACAAAACCGCTCTGGAAACAACTGTTAGAAAACCGCTAAGCACAAAAATGAATTGCCCACCTAAGTGCCCGGAATCGGAAAAAAATATGCGTCAAAAACTGTCGGACACACGAACGGAACGCAATGTGAACAAGGCCTTACCCTGTGGTATGAAAACTGGTCACTATTAGTGTAAGTTGCAGTGCTATATATTGCGCAGAAAAAGTGGGATCAGCGCATCACCAGGCTGCCCCTGAATGGCCTCAGCTCAGAGATGCGCTGAGCCCCCCCAGGAACTACGAACGCACCTTGAACCAAACAGAGGCTCTGCATATACACCAAAGAAACACTAACAAGTGGGAGCAGCTGACCAGAATTAAATCAAACACAGCAAAGAAATGAACAGCGCTACTTAAAAACAGATGAGTGCTTACCTGCAAAAAAGTGCACACCCCACTCATGGGATTCAAATACACAATGAGCACACACATGACCTGTCTACCACTTGGAGTATGTTAGTTTCACTAACAATTTGCAATTGTTAGGTACTTGTCCCTCCCACTGTCGTAGAAGTCTTTCCTCCATGGGAGGGGACCTAACACTAACTAAAACCTACCTGTGCATATGCATAGCCTGGGCGCGCTACCAGTAAAATTAAGAATTGCGCAGAAAAAGTGGGATCAGCGCATCACCAGGCCGCCCCTGAATGGCCTCAGCTCAGAGATGCGCTGAGCCCCCCCAGGAACTACGAACGCACCTTGAACCAAACAGAGGCTCTGCATATACACCAAAGAAACACTAACAAGTGGGAGCAGCTGACCAGAATTAAATCAAACACAGCAAAGAAATGAACAGCGCTACTTAAAAACAGATGAGTGCTTACCTGCAAAAAAGTGCACACCCCACTCATGGGATTCAAATACACAATGAGCACACACATGACCTGTCTACCACTTGGAGGATGTTAGTTTCACTAACAATTTGCAATTGTTAGGTACTTGTCCCTCCCACTGTCGTAGAAGTCTTTCCTCCATGGGAGGGGACCTAACACTAACTAAAACCTACCTGTGCATATGCATAGCCTGGGCGCGCTACCAGTAAAATTAAGAATTGCGCAGAAAAAGTGGGATCAGCGCATCACCAGGCCGCCCCTGAATGGCCTCAGCTCAGAGATGCGCTGAGCCCCCCCAGGAACTACGAACGCACCTTGAACCAAACAGAGGCTCTGCATATACACCAAAGAAACACTAACAAGTGGGAGCAGCTGACCAGAATTAAATCAAACACAGCAAAGAAATGAACAGCGCTACTTAAAAACAGATGAGTGCTTACCTGCAAAAAAGTGCACACCCCACTCATGGGATTCAAATACACAATGAGCACACACATGACCTGTCTACCACTTGGAGGATGTTAGTTTCACTAACAATTTGCAATTGTTAGGTACTTGTCCCTTCCACTGTCGTAGAAGTCTTTCCTCCATGGGAGGGGACCTAACACTAACTAAAACCTACCTGTGCATATGCATAGCCTGGGCGCGCTACCAGTAAAATTAATTAGTTAGTGTTAGGTCCCCTCCCATGGAGGAAAGACTTCTACGACAGTGGGAGGGACAAGTACCTAACAATTGCAAATTGTTAGTGAAACTAACATCCTCCAAGTGGTAGACAGGTCATGTGTGTGCTCATTGTGTATTTGAATCCCATGAGTGGGGTGTGCACTTTTTTGCAGGTAAGCACTCATCTGTTTTTAAGTAGCGCTGTTCATTTCTTTGCTGTGTTTGATTTAATTCTGGTCAGCTGCTCCCACTTGTTAGTGTTTCTTTGGTGTATATGCAGAGCCTCTGTTTGGTTCAAGGTGCGTTCGTAGTTCCTGGGGGGGCTCAGCGCATCTCTGAGCTGAGGCCATTCAGGGGCGGCCTGGTGATGCGCTGATCCCACTTTTTCTGCGCAATTCTTAATTTTACTGGTAGCGCGCCCAGGCTATGCATATGCACAGGTAGGTTTTAGTTAGTGTTAGGTCCCCTCCCATGGAGGAAAGACTTCTACGACAGTGGGAGGGACAAGTACCTAACAATTGCAAATTGTTAGTGAAACTAACATCCTCCAAGTGGTAGACAGGTCATGTGTGTGCTCATTGTGTATTTGAATCCCATGAGTGGGGTGTGCACTTTTTTGCAGGTAAGCACTCATCTGTTTTTAAGTAGCGCTGTTCATTTCTTTGCTGTGTTTGATTTAATTCTGGTCAGCTGCTCCCACTTGTTAGTGTTTCTTTGGTGTATATGCAGAGCCTCTGTTTGGTTCAAGGTGCGTTCGTAGTTCCTGGGGGGGCTCAGCGCATCTCTGAGCTGAGGCCATTCAGGGGCGGCCTGGTGATGCGCTGATCCCACTTTTTCTGCGCAATTCTTAATTTTACTGGTAGCGCGCCCAGGCTATGCATATGCACAGGTAGGTTTTAGTTAGTGTTAGGTCCCCTCCCATGGAGGAAAGACTTCTACGACAGTGGGAGGGACAAGTACCTAACAATTGCAAATTGTTAGTGAAACTAACATCCTCCAAGTGGTAGACAGGTCATGTGTGTGCTCATTGTGTATTTGAATCCCATGAGTGGGGTGTGCACTTTTTTGCAGGTAAGCACTCATCTGTTTTTAAGTAGCGCTGTTCATTTCTTTGCTGTGTTTGATTTAATTCTGGTCAGCTGCTCCCACTTGTTAGTGTTTCTTTGGTGTATATGCAGAGCCTCTGTTTGGTTCAAGGTGCGTTCGTAGTTCCTGGGGGGGCTCAGCGCATCTCTGAGCTGAGGCCATTCAGGGGCGGCCTGGTGATGCGCTGATCCCACTTTTTCTGCGCAATTCTTAATTTTACTGGTAGCGCGCCCAGGCTATGCATATGCACAGGTAGGTTTTAGTTAGTGTTAGGTCCCCTCCCATGGAGGAAAGACTTCTACGACAGTGGGAGGGACAAGTACCTAACAATTGCAAATTGTTAGTGAAACTAACATCCTCCAAGTGGTAGACAGGTCATGTGTGTGCTCATTGTGTATTTGAATCCCATGAGTGGGGTGTGCACTTTTTTGCAGGTAAGCACTCATCTGTTTTTAAGTAGCGCTGTTCATTTCTTTGCTGTGTTTGATTTAATTCTGGTCAGCTGCTCCCACTTGTTAGTGTTTCTTTGGTGTATATGCAGAGCCTCTGTTTGGTTCAAGGTGCGTTCGTAGTTCCTGGGGGGGCTCAGCGCATCTCTGAGCTGAGGCCATTCAGGGGCGGCCTGGTGATGCGCTGATCCCACTTTTTCTGCGCAATTCTTAATTTTACTGGTAGCGCGCCCAGGCTATGCATATGCACAGGTAGGTTTTAGTTAGTGTTAGGTCCCCTCCCATGGAGGAAAGACTTCTACGACAGTGGGAGGGACAAGTACCTAACAATTGCAAATTGTTAGTGAAACTAACATCCTCCAAGTGGTAGACAGGTCATGTGTGTGCTCATTGTGTATTTGAATCCCATGAGTGGGGTGTGCACTTTTTTGCAGGTAAGCACTCATCTGTTTTTAAGTAGCGCTGTTCATTTCTTTGCTGTGTTTGATTTAATTCTGGTCAGCTGCTCCCACTTGTTAGTGTTTCTTTGGTGTATATGCAGAGCCTCTGTTTGGTTCAAGGTGCGTTCGTAGTTCCTGGGGGGGCTCAGCGCATCTCTGAGCTGAGGCCATTCAGGGGCGGCCTGGTGATGCGCTGATCCCACTTTTTCTGCGCAATTCTTAATTTTACTGGTAGCGCGCCCAGGCTATGCATATGCACAGGTAGGTTTTAGTTAGTGTTAGGTCCCCTCCTATGGAGGAAAGACTTCTACGACAGTGGGAGGGACAAGTACCTAACAATTGCAAATTGTTAGTGAAACTAACATCCTCCAAGTGGTAGACAGGTCATGTGTGTGCTCATTGTGTATTTGAATCCCATGAGTGGGGTGTGCACTTTTTTGCAGGTAAGCACTCATCTGTTTTTAAGTAGCGCTGTTCATTTCTTTGCTGTGTTTGATTTAATTCTGGTCAGCTGCTCCCACTTGTTAGTGTTTCTTTGGTGTATATGCAGAGCCTCTGTTTGGTTCAAGGTGCGTTCGTAGTTCCTGGGGGGGCTCAGCGCATCTCTGAGCTGAGGCCATTCAGGGGCGGCCTGGTGATGCGCTGATCCCACTTTTTCTGCGCAATTCTTAATTTTACTGGTAGCGCGCCCAGGCTATGCATATGCACAGGTAGGTTTTAGTTAGTGTTAGGTCCCCTCCCATGGAGGAAAGACTTCTACGACAGTGGGAGGGACAAGTACCTAACAATTGCAAATTGTTAGTGAAACTAACATCCTCCAAGTGGTAGACAGGTCATGTGTGTGCTCATTGTGTATTTGAATCCCATGAGTGGGGTGTGCACTTTTTTGCAGGTAAGCACTCATCTGTTTTTAAGTAGCGCTGTTCATTTCTTTGCTGTGTTTGATTTAATTCTGGTCAGCTGCTCCCACTTGTTAGTGTTTCTTTGGTGTATATGCAGAGCCTCTGTTTGGTTCAAGGTGCGTTCGTAGTTCCTGGGGGGGCTCAGCGCATCTCTGAGCTGAGGCCATTCAGGGGCGGCCTGGTGATGCGCTGATCCCACTTTTTCTGCGCAATTCTTAATTTTACTGGTAGCGCGCCCAGGCTATGCATATGCACAGGTAGGTTTTAGTTAGTGTTAGGTCCCCTCCCATGGAGGAAAGACTTCTACGACAGTGGGAGGGACAAGTACCTAACAATTGCAAATTGTTAGTGAAACTAACATCCTCCAAGTGGTAGACAGGTCATGTGTGTGCTCATTGTGTATTTGAATCCCATGAGTGGGGTGTGCACTTTTTTGCAGGTAAGCACTCATCTGTTTTTAAGTAGCGCTGTTCATTTCTTTGCTGTGTTTGATTTAATTCTGGTCAGCTGCTCCCACTTGTTAGTGTTTCTTTGGTGTATATGCAGAGCCTCTGTTTGGTTCAAGGTGCGTTCGTAGTTCCTGGGGGGGCTCAGCGCATCTCTGAGCTGAGGCCATTCAGGGGCGGCCTGGTGATGCGCTGATCCCACTTTTTCTGCGCAATTCTTAATTTTACTGGTAGCGCGCCCAGGCTATGCATATGCACAGGTAGGTTTTAGTTAGTGTTAGGTCCCCTCCCATGGAGGAAAGACTTCTACGACAGTGGGAGGGACAAGTACCTAACAATTGCAAATTGTTAGTGAAACTAACATCCTCCAAGTGGTAGACAGGTCATGTGTGTGCTCATTGTGTATTTGAATCCCATGAGTGGGGTGTGCACTTTTTTGCAGGTAAGCACTCATCTGTTTTTAAGTAGCGCTGTTCATTTCTTTGCTGTGTTTGATTTAATTCTGGTCAGCTGCTCCCACTTGTTAGTGTTTCTTTGGTGTATATGCAGAGCCTCTGTTTGGTTCAAGGTGCGTTCGTAGTTCCTGGGGGGGCTCAGCGCATCTCTGAGCTGAGGCCATTCAGGGGCGGCCTGGTGATGCGCTGATCCCACTTTTTCTGCGCAATTCTTAATTTTACTGGTAGCGCGCCCAGGCTATGCATATGCACAGGTAGGTTTTAGTTAGTGTTAGGTCCCCTCCCATGGAGGAAAGACTTCTACGACAGTGGGAGGGACAAGTACCTAACAATTGCAAATTGTTAGTGAAACTAACATCCTCCAAGTGGTAGACAGGTCATGTGTGTGCTCATTGTGTATTTGAATCCCATGAGTGGGGTGTGCACTTTTTTGCAGGTAAGCACTCATCTGTTTTTAAGTAGCGCTGTTCATTTCTTTGCAGTGCTATATATGCCAATGACTATTTTTACACCTCATTTTAACATTATCCTGCTTCATCCAGCAAAGGCAGATTGCAACAGCTGTTACCACACTAGTGAACTAATTATTTATTTTATGCAGATTTAAAGAGGAACTTTACCGATTGTAAAATAATGATTAAAATTGCTTATATTTTATAATATTCTTTTATAGTGTATTTAGTCAATGTCTTTCCATTGTAAAATCTTTCCTTTATCTGATTTACATTCTTAATCTCAATACACACCTGATGAATGGATCGGGGAAGCTCACAGTGACGGCACCCAAATATCGAGTTCTCAAATCAGTCTTTCTGCCTGCAGGAACAAGCAATATCATGCGACAGAACAAGACGAGCATGAACAAGAGTTCAAACGATCGTGGCACTCTGTGCGAGAGTTGTCGGGTATCTTAAACCTGAGAGTCGGGGACCTTAAAGATACGATCTGCCTTGACGGTCATTGTTGCTTAATTGTGCACTTGTACCACACAATAAACAAACATTTTGCAGTGATGCTCCGTGTCAGCAGTAAAGATGACGCACCCTGTGATACATGTAAAGGCTTGTACCCACCTTACGATTAGTCTGACAGACATCTGACGAGCCATTGTTTCCACGATCTTGCAAGGTGGGTACAAGCCTTTACATTTATCACAGGTTGCGTCATCTTTACTGCTGACACGGAGCATCACTGCGGAATGTTTGTTTATTGTGTGTTCTAAAGTGAACAGAAACAACACCTGCCGAAAGGCTGCAGAGAGATAAAACCTGCATTGTGTAGGTAAAGAAAAGTACATACTCACCGCTCCCCTCGCTCCCTGCCGTCGGGTCCCGCTCGTCAGCCACAGCTCCCGGTACTGGCCGACTCTCCTGACCCCTGACATACTGCGCCGCACATGCGCAGTATGTCCTGTAATCTTCGCTTCTGGCGTCGCATCATGACGCCAAAAGTACGGACACTCCCCCGCCTCCTGCGTGTGCGCTCCAGCGGCTTCACTATAAAGCGAGCATGTAGCTTTGAATATTTGAAAATCAGTTTTCTTTCAGTTACAACTGAAAGCAACTGATTAAGTGTAAAAGGGGCCTAAGGGAGGAAATTACATCAGGATTGGCTTTAGTCAGAAGTCAAAATAGAAAATACCAGGATCAGTTTTCTCTTTATTTACTATATAAAATTTACTGAAATCAAAACTTTGTGTAAACGGGGCCTCACTGTAAAATATAACCTTTCAATGAACAACTGAAAATGTTGAAATCACAAGCTAATGGTGTCTCTGTGAAACCTAAGTAGAATTAACTGCTTTCATTTACAGCACTGGCTGACATTGTCCTGCACTTTGATATAGTCCTTTTATGACATCTAGTGGCTATCCAGTAAAATTACAAGTACAGTCGTTTTAACTCCAATATGATAAATCAAGCAGACAACTCCATTTTTTAAAATAATTTATTGTCAGTAAGAAAGACTGGCTAATGGTAGTTTTCAGTAAAAACCTTTACAAGACCATTGCATCACAAATATACAGACACCATAAAAACCGTGTCATGGTGATTTTGGTTCTAAACAGGTATGCAGTGGGTCCCCAATACATTTTCCGAGTAGGGAAAATATACCAAAATACATACTTTCTGATATAGACATTTTGATCTGAATATGATCAGGCTTAGCCTCTATTATACACAATTGTTGCTGCAATTGTACCTGGAAATTGTTCAATTTCAGAAGTCAAAACCTCAGTGGAATAGAGAGATACAGCAAAGCCCGGGTTATCAGAACAATCTACTGGCTAATAAAAAGGGCAAACTTTGAAATAATTCATGTTCAAAAAAAGAAATGAAATCCACAAAATATCTACAAAAATCTAGGCAATGCTATTGAAATCAAAACTGTACATTACATTTACAAGTGGAAAAAAAGTTAAAATAATATTTCATACTTTATAAATACACAAGTCATGCTACCATGATGTAGTGGTATTTTGTTCTCTCAAAAATAGAAAAAAATATATTTAAAAAAACAAACAAAATAAAGATTTAAAAAAAATGGAGTGGATGTAGCCTATCCAAATGGTTTATTTGTCTTCATTCTTGTACAACTGGAAATTAAATACACACATAGATGTCATCAATTCAAATGAAAAAGTAAAATTAAAAAATTAAAAAAAACAAAACAAAAAAGATAATGCTACAGGAGGAAAAACAACAAAATAAAAAATAAATGCTGAAAAGATAAGAGTTCACTATAAAATGCTGAAGCTGACAAATGTCCAGGCACTTTCGATGGTGTTAAACTTGGGTGTGATGCTGGGAATCCAGGGAAGGAATTGTCACGTCTTCAAAGTGGCCATCATCTCCACTCTCATAGTCACTTATCATGGCCTCTGATTCCATTTCACAGCATGCAGACACATCAGTGCATGAAGCTGCAGAAGTGTATCCAGACATGGACATGCTGTCCACCAAGGGGACTTGGAAGTCTCTTTTGTACCCTAACATGTAGGATGTAGCATAAGGCTCTCTGTAACTATTGCTATCTCCACTGTTGGCATTTTGAGGTTCTGACATACTCGCTGGATATTGGTGATGTGGAAGGTACTTATTAAGGTTGAATCTCTGACTACTTTTTGTTGAGGAACCCATGCTGCCTATGGTAGACATTTCTCTGAGTGGCTGCATGGAATCTGCCTGTTCACTGTATTCAGGAGGCAGTGGAGGAAGCTCGTCCGGCAAAGGAAAGTCTTCTGGTGGAGGTGGAAAGTCATTCTCTATGTCGTAGCCTCCAGGATAATAGTCAGTGTCAATGACATTAGGGTCTGTGTAGTGAGGAGGTTCTTCAACAACTTCATAATGAGGGTATTCTTGAATATCCGGCAGTTGGACACTAGGCATCCAGTCTGAAGTATCCCAGTGATAACCTGTTCAGACAAGGGCAAATTAAAGGGGAGAACATTAAATAACTTGGAATTCCAACACAAAATCTTAGTGTTTAGGATGCCAATATTATACAATAAAGCAAGCGAACACTTAGTAATTGATTTGAGACATTTCATGCAAAGCTTTATGGTTGTAAAAACGGTTATGATAATCAGACAGAATTTCCAAGTACAGCTTGTATGAAAATAAATGTATTTTCTTTGTCAAGGAAATCACAAGATGACGACCAGAAGCCCTTTCTTATGTAAACTTTTCAAAATGAAGGTGTTAACAGCACTTAAGCTGTTAACAGCTAAAATGTTATGCTAGGTTGACTGTGCTAAGTGTTTAATTTTGTCACGCTGCTGTTTGGCACACCCTTGTATAGCCAAAACATCAGCAATGAAAGTAAATGTGGGTTAGGGTTACATGTCAAGATTAGGTGGGTAAGGGCAATGGTAGCTTTAGTTGTGAGGGCTAAGAGGTTGAGGTTAGGGATCAAGAAGGTGCTAATGTTATGGGGGAAAGTTAGATTTAGGCAGAAGGAAGGAGTTAAAGTTGTGGGTGGAGGTTTGGGTTAAAGAGGAACTCCAGTGAAAATAATGTAATAAAAAAAGTGCTTCATTTTTACAATAATTATGTATAAATGATTTAGTCAGTGTTTGCTCATTGTAAAATCTTTCCTCTCCCAGATTTAAATTTTGACATTTATTACATGGCGACATTTTTACTGTGGGCAGGTTATGTAGCTGCTGCTAGCTGTTTTGGCTGTTAGAGACAGCTGTAAACAGCTAATTCCTGTCTGTGAACCTTGTTATATTGTAACAAACTGCCGAAAGTACCCGCGGTCCCAGAGCTTCTTGTGTGTGTGTGTGGGGGGGGGGGGGGGGGTTCAGCACAAAGTCAGTCATACAGCGCCCCCTGCTGGTCTGTTTGTAATAAGCAATATATTTCTCATGTAAAAGGGGGTATCAGCTAGTGATTGGGATAAAGTTCAATTCTTGGTTGGAGTTTCTCTTTAAAGGCAAGTAGCAGTTAATGTTAGGAGGTGTGGCTAGGTATCATGAAGGCATTAATGTTGGGGCTGTTGTGAGGTTTTAGGAAAAACTGTACACAGTACAGGGATCGGGAAGGGTTAGACTAACAACAGAGAACATGCACCAAAATTAAAAGTGCATATTACCGATACGCTTGATTATCAGTTTGTTTTCTGGTGCAAAATATAACAGGCCCTATAAATATATGTACCAAGGAGTGCAGTGATCTGGTCAGGTTAGTGGTGTAGGATTGTCACTTAGGCTGTATTAGAATGCAGGCAGATTCAGCCCCATTTGAGGCTTGCTATATATTCTCATGTTTTTCAGGAAAAGGTCTTCCCCCATGTCACACTTCAGTGAACATTTGCTAGCTATATGATGTACCTGGATTTATGCTATTTTCACAATATTTAGCTTAACATTTGTATTATCTTATAGTAAACCTGTGCAAGAAAACACATGGAGGCTGACATTGCTAACCTTCAGAGAAGGCAAGTTTCCAAGCTGTAATACTATCAGAGATACTTGGCTGGAACATGCATGTAGGTCCGCTAGATCAGAGCCCCTGATATAGTCATTATGTGTGTTTTACATAGTACAGCAGCAAGGGGATCAGCATCAGAGACAGCACTTTTTATGAAGGTCAGCAAGGGTGGGCTTTATATTTCTCTCATGACATGTTAACTTTTCTTGTTTGCATTTGCAGTTCATTTCTGTTAATCAGTTCCAAACTTTATGCTTTCATTTAGTCACAATAAATATCAACAAAACAAGCACACAACACATAAAAAAAGCAGTAACATATTGTGCAAAAACAAACACCACAAATGCAAAACTGCAAGTGAAGGTTAAAAATGCATATAATAAAAACAAAAACACAACTGCAAACGCTATTAGTAGTAAATACACAGCAACATGCAGAAGTCACCTCTTGAATTCCTGACTTCAGGAACTGCAAATGACTCTTTGAGGGCAAGGGGAAAATTGAAAAAAAATTGAAAATACATTGCATTAGATGTAAGTAGGCAGAAGAACCAAATGTAACAATAATCAGCAGGAAATCAACCCATGGAGTCACATACTAGTTCCTGAATAAGGTGCAACAAATATGATGTATGTCTGTATGTTGAAAACATACATAGCTACATCATGTACAGTATTACTACACGTTTTACTGGCTGACAATCAACATTACTAAGAAAAAGTAGTTACAAAAAAAGGCTTTCAAACTAGCTGATGTTTTAATCATTCAAAAACACTAAAAAGGCAAAATGCTGTATGATTAACAGACTTAAAACAGCTCCTAGCGAGGTATGTATTTTGCATATTCATATTTGAGCCCTCATCTGTTCATTGAGGTTGAATTTTAATGCAAGTCATTTGGGGTGAGGTTGCAGATTTAAAAAAAAAAATGTGCACATGGCATACTGATTGCATAGACTCTCCCAAAGAAAGGATGACATACAGCATCGTGTCACATGACTGGACAAAATAGAGATCTATGTGCTATGTATTGCTGCACATTTCCCTTAAAGGACAGCTGAAGTGAGAATGATGTGAGGGCTGCCATATTTATTTCTTTTTAAACAATACCAGTTGCCTGGCAGCCCTGCTGATCTATTTTGCTGCAGTAGTTTCTGAAAAACAGAAGAAACAAGCATGCAGCTTTCCTTGTCAGATCTCACAATAATGTCAGAAACACCTGATCTGCTACAGGCTTGTACAGGGTCTGACCAGCAGGGCAGCCAGGCAACTGGTATTGCTTAAAAGGAAATAAATATGCCAGCCTCCTTATACCTCCCGCTTCAGTTGTCCTTTAAGGTCCATACCCACTGCACGGTTTTTCCACAACGATCAATAGTTTTCATGATATAGCGTAAAATTGTTTACCAAAAGTTCAGTAGAACAGTGTTTAATGGCGGTAGACTATCCACGATAATTGTTTATTTTGAACGACCATTATGTCAGATCACGGCATGACCGATCCTTCAGCTAAAGTCAATGGACTGTTGTGTAAAATCAGAATGATCATTAAATAAGCAATCATTTGCAGCCATTGTTCGTTTCTGTGATTTGGAAAGATGAATCGGGGATTAATCGTTCATCGGCAGAGATTCCCCTATCCATCTGTCCGTGGGTACTTAGCTTTAGACATACAAGTACTTAATTCTTTACAGACATAATCCAGCAACAATAGGAGACAGAAGCCTGAACAGGGATCACTGATCTCTAGATTACTAATGATTTATAACCAATGGTACAAATGTCAGGAAAGGCAACCCATTTAATGTAGTGAATGATTTGCTCTCGTTTGCCACAAGGGATTCTTAACTCATAAGTCTATCTGCTTTAACTGCACAGAATCTAATACTAAATAGTGCTCACTGGTCTGCATTAGACTCTAGTCTACACCTCATTTATGATCCACACACAGTAAAATACTATATATCAAACAGGGCATATTGTCTTACATAAAAAACAAATAAAGCCTGATTTACTAAAGCATCTCTGGACTAAAGACTATCGGAGATCATAAGTACCCCTACAAATCTCTCAAGCTTAACTGTCTCATGCTAAGTGGAAAAGATTTGAACCCTTGCATGAGGTCATATCAGATCATAGTCAGGGTTGTGGCAAGGTTAGAAAATTAGCAAGACCGCTTTCAATTATTTATAATAATTTAATGTATTTTTTTAAATAGAGCTGCTATCTCATTATTGGTAATTTACTAGTTTTTAGCCACCTTTGCTGAAAACCCTTGCCACTTAAAGCACAACTGAAGTGAGAAGTATAAGGAGGCTGACATATTTATTTCATTTTAAGCTGGCTGCAGTAGTGTCTGAATTACACCAGAAACAAGCATGCATCTTAACTTGTCAGAGCTGACAATAATGTCAGAAACACCTGATCTGCTGCATGCTTGTTCAGGGTCTATAGATAAAAGTATTAGAGGCAGAGGATCAGGAGGATAGCCAGACAACTAGTATTGCTTAAAAGGAAATAAATATAGCAGCTTTCATATATTTCTCACTTCATTTGTCCTTTAAGAGTAGACAGATTTATTAAAACCGAGTCACTTCTGATTAAGATGACTTGCAGTCACAAGATACCCCTCATAAATCAGGCCTATAACACATACATGTATACAGTATACCATAAGAAAGAATCAATAAAGGGAAGAGACAATAGTTACTAATATCACGTCTACAATCAACCTCTCACTGCATCAGGTGTTTGTCATGCTGGGCAGAAGCCAGATGTAGGTAAGACTGGTCCTGGAGTTTAATGGTGTAATAAGTGTTTTTACAGACAGCTAAGGATCTGTATCTATTACTTTTATTGGCTAATGCAAATTAACTGAGCATCTGTTCCTGAACTGTGGAGTGCTGCTTTTGAGTCATGACTTTAGAGTCAGAGGTGGATGTCAGGTGACCCTCTGATTTCCTGGTACCCTTTGCTCTGACAAGCAGATGCAATGAAAGCGTAGCTGTGTGATTCTCTACAGACATCTGTAGCACAAACACGTAGATATCATTGGAAACATAGAGTGTACAACAACACATAATGCAGATGGAACAGAATGTTATTGTAAGGATCAATGGGACTCATTTCAAAGACGTGCACACATATCATATACTATTAATAAGCTGAGAATGTAAGCACAGCAGTAACGTCACATACAGATATATATATATATACCTTCTTTCTCCACCGAGTCAACAACAGCATTGACAAGGTGTATTACTGTCACAATGGAAGCTTGTAAAAGGTAAGAGAAAAACAAATTAAAACAAGCCTAGGGCATGACTTCTACATACAGTCTGGTCTAGTCTACTTGTAACCTGTAGCTGAACAACACATTTTAAAAACTATAATTTTTTTAACAATGTATTGTACTAATGTAATGAAAAATTAAAAATCAATTTAACAGTTCAAATTACCTTAATTTAGGCTTACATTTTGCGACCCTATGTGCATTCCTTATGGGTGCCACTCATCACCATACCTGCCTAGAAGCAGCCATATGCATGACAGCAAACAAATGATTGGCAAGGGTTGAGAAGGAGGCCTCGCCACCAAGATCTTAAAAATGGCACATCCCAGATAGAGACTGCCCTACTGAGAGGTCTTGAGGATAACTGAATAAGCCCTGGAATGCCAACTCTACTATGTTCACATCAAAACCTGAGGTCAACAAGCTCTTTATAGCCACGCCTACTTTGCTTGACCTTCTTGAGACCATCAATGAGAAACTTGGGCAAAGTGGGCCTGATTTATCAAAGCATTAGCAACAGTTTTTTCTTCTAAAATTGTTCTAACCAGCAGGGGGAACTGTTCTGCATGATAATAAGAAACTTCTTAAATTCTACTTAATAGCGTGAATTTCTAGAACTGTACTACAGTTAAGAAAGTGCAAATCCATCTCTAAACTGGCTGGAGATTAAGAAGTGTTTAAAGAGGAACTTCAACCTAAACAAACATACTGTCATTTAGTTACATTAGTTACGTTAGTTAAAATAGATAGGTAATATAATCTCTTCCCCACCCTGTTTTACAATAACAGGCAAATGTTTGTGATTTTATGGGGACAGCCATCTTTTTGGAAGAGGTGACAGATAGCATAAGACACAGTTCCAACTGTCCTGTGTCATGATCACCCCTCCCAACTGTGTGCGCTAGGCTTCAAAACTCAAATTCTAAATTAAAAAAAAAAATTTAAGTCTCAGACACTTTTGATAAATGTCCCCCAGTGTGAATTGCTGAAAGGGCAGGCCAATCTGTACACAGTTGGAAAACATACAAATAAAGAGGCCTGCGGAATCCAACATGAAAGGGCGACTATATGAAACAGCTGACTACTTGTTATAAAAAAAAAAAGTGGTCTGGAGGTACTGTATGTTAAGGCACTTTACAAATTTAACTTGAGGTTTACTTCTGTAAAAAATGTTACAACAATACTTGCAACAATTAGTTAAAAAGCTATTATACGTGGGCCTGTAAAACTGCCACAATGTTACCAAAACCCACGTAAAGTGTCCAGCACCATTTCCTACATTATTGCACATAAGTACTGGAGCCTTTGAAAAATCCATGAGGCAAAACCCTTTCAAATTTATTTTGCTTTTAAAGCACTTGCAGTGTTTGTGGCACTTTCACAATTTTACTTTGTTGGCCATATATCATACTGGCCAAGTGCCTGAAATAAATGCTCTTGCTGTCTGGATAAATTGTATAACCAGTCATTGACGTGGCTATGGAGCCTTTTGTGTTTCAGTCCTTGTTATGAATCCCTGCTGTTGTGCATCAAACAACTGTTTTACTCATAGGATAGTGTGAATTATAGCACAATACAGGCTTATAGAGTTATTTAATGAGGCAGTGTCCCATACATGACTGATTCAAGCAGTCATTTGTCTATGATCATTTACAATTTAGCAAATCCCTTCCTCAAAAGGATTTAAAGGACAAACGTAATGAGAGATATATCGAGGCTGCCATATTTATATCCTTTTAAACAAAACCAGTTGTCTGGCTATCCTGCTGATTCGCTGCCTCTAATACTTTTAGCTATAGACCCTGAACAAGCATGCAGCAGATCAGGGGTTTCTGACATTATTGTCAGATCTGACAAGATTATCTGCATGCTTGTTTCTGGTGTGATTCAGAAACGACTGCAGCCAAACAGATCAGCACGGCTGCCAGGCAACTGGTATTGTTTAAAAGGAAATGAATCTGGCAGCCTCCATATACATCTCATTACAGTTGTCCTTTAATGTAGATGTATTTTTGCTTGATATTTCTCTAATGAAACAAAATAATAATACCAATAGTGGTAGGGCTACAATAACCTTGATAACAGGGCACTATAATAAAGTGAACTCTGTGGGGGACTATAGTAACTGGTGGACTATAAGAGGCTGTATACTGTAGAATGTTAGCAGAGGGTGGGTTACTATAATAATGGGTCAGTAACAAGGGCCCTGATAATGTGGGGAATGCTAACAAAGCACTGTAATATGCTAGCACTGTAATGGAAGGCGCACTATGAAAGGAACTATACTGACAAGACAGAGGTGAGCAATGCAATGGAGATCAGGGGACATTGGGTGGTATGAAATAAACTGTGTTAAAGTGGACCTGAACTCAGAGCTCCTCTCTGCTCTAAAAGATACGCAGCAGCATAATAACCTTTAAAGAAAATCATTTCTTTGTTACAGCTGTTACAAATCCTAAAATAAATCTACAGTGTTTCTACTTCCTAAAATAAATCTACAGTGTTTCTACTTCCTGCTTTCATGGATGCCGGCATATTGTTAACATACCGTGCTTCCAAATGAGCTTATCTGCCATAGCAGTCTTCTGACACAGGGGAGATATCAAGTTACAACTTGTGATTAGACACTAATGAGGGGAAATTAAACAAGCTAAACTCTGTAAATATATACAGGGTGCATTTCTCTATGTTTTTCTTTTGTCCCGTGCAAGAGTTCAAATGTACTTTAAAGTGGACCTGAACTCAGAACTTCCTCTCTGCTCTAAAAGACAAGAGCATAATAACCTTTAAAGGAATACTGTAGGGGGTCGGGGGAAAATGAGTTGAACTTACCCGGGGCTTCTAATGGTCTCCCGCAGACATCCTGTGCCCGCGCAGCCACTCACCCATGCTCTGGCCCCACCTCCGGTTCACTTCTGGAATTTCAGACTTTAAAGTCGGAAAAACACTGCGCCTGCGCAGCCATGCCCTCCCTCCCGCTGATGTCACCAGGGGTGTTTTGCTCAGTCCCAGTATGGTCTTTGGTCTGCGTAGTATGCTCCTGGTGACATCAGCGGGAGCGAGGACACGGCAACACAGGCGCAGTGGTTTTCAGACTTTAAAGTCCGAAATTCCAGAAGTGAACCAGAGGCGGGGGATCGGAGCATCGGTGAGTGGCTGCGCGGGTGCAGGAGGTCTGCCGGAGACCATTAGAAGCCCCGGGTAAGTTTAACTCATTTTCCCCCGACCCCCCTACAGTATTCCTTTTAAGAAAAACATTTGTTACAGCTGATACAAATCCTGCAATAAATCTGCAATGTGTCTACTTCCTGCTTTCATGGAAGCAAAAATAATGTTAACATCCTGCGTTTACAAATTAGCTGCTCTGTGGCAGAGGAAATTCCTGAGCTGACACAACCGAGAGATCAATTAAGGTGGTGATTAGGCGCAGATAAGGGGGAATTAGACAGGCTAAACTCTCTAAATACATACAGGGTGCCTTTCTCTGTGTTTTCTTTTTGTCTAGTGCAAGAGTTCAGCTCCAGTTTAAGCAGAATTATGTGTGTAAAGTTGTACCACCACGATGAGTACAGCCTAATGCAATATATTCACATGCCATGCAGTATGCTCTACTCACCATGTGTAAGACTTTATATGCAGTTTATTGCATACACCCCAATGTTTGGGGTTACTGCAAGGGATAGACAAATTTTGGAGGGAGCCAAGACATACTGGGCAGGCACCAGAAAATAATGCCAGTTGTTATGCTTTGTGAAGCCCAGTTGTGTTTTAAAAAATGACCAACACATTAAAGGGCCACTCCAGCTAAAAAAATAGGTTTGAGAGCCACATAAAACACCAACCTCTTGTGTCTGTGCAACTTTGCGTCACACTTGTCTATACTGCCTCAACAAGCCAACGGCATTCCAATGTTACAATCTATATCCATTATTTATGAAGACAAAATGAAACATATTGGCCATTGTGGGTAATACTCATGAATGACAGTTTGATAAATTAAGTCCTTCTTGGTTTAAATAGCTGGGTCACACTAGGAGAAATGAAAGTTAATGTATCAAGACAAGTGTATTAAAAACGGAAGCATAGAGGAAGCAGCTGACAAAATTACCCAATCAGTTTTCAGCTTCTCAATAAGAAAAAGTTTTTACTGACTGCTCCAGTTCTTACTGACTTGTTCTTAAGGACAGCTATCGGAAAACACTGTCAAATTTAAAATACATACCGGTACATATAAATGTACATTTCTCCTAAAGTAAAATGAGCTATAAGGTACTTTTTTTCCTATGTTCCATGTCACTTACAATAGAGCTGATGCCCGCTGGGTGCCATGTCTGTTTCTGAATTGGATGGGGCACCTGTGCTGCTGTCAAGTTGCCATGCCTGGCTACAGGAATTTGGATGTGTGCTCCAAAAACTGCCGATGTTATCCTGGCAGCAAGCCTACTGTCTGAATAGGCATGTCCCCTTCCAGGCCGCATGTAGGGAAATGCTGCATATTCGGACTGAGTGAAAAAGGACCCATAGATAGTGAAATGTTCACAAATCTGTCAGGTTTTGGACTAGTTCATCCCCTCATGGGGGAATGTCACTTATTTTCTTGATTTACAAAACCATTTGCTGAACTGCAGTTGTTCAGTCCAACTGCCAAAATAATGTGCAAAAAAGGAGGGAAGCTGGCTGACATATTTGTATAGGTCCTTTCCAGGGAGTGCTTTTGTAAAGAATCAATATAATACTGAGAATTCCCCATGAGGCGATAGACTAGTTCAAGATCTGTCAGTATTTACTAATTACTGTAAGTGACAGCAGCATAGGAAAAAAGATAGTATGGGAGACATATCCATTTTATATGTACAGTATGTATATTTGTGATAGTGATCCTTTACAGAACTGGCTCCTTGGACACAGAATAAAACATTTGTATTTGTGAAATCCAATAGTAAGTGTGACCCGATAGTGAGGGTAGCAATCTGTCACAAATTACAAATTCATAGTACAAATAAAATACTGCTAATTACATTCACAGCTTTGATATTACATTATAAAACAGTTTGGTATAAAGACAGAATGAGAACATGCTGCATTCATATGGACAGACAGAAATGATGTATAATGCATCTGGACTTGTGTCTAATCAGCATAAGGGCTCTCCAGCCTCCTCCTTTCATCTCCCCTCCACTCCATTCTTGATTTCACAGAAAAAGGAACAAGAGGGGACATAATGTGTCATGTACAGAGGGAAGAACATATGTGCAAACCATTCAGCTGTGCCCTACTTACTGCCTATCTGCGCTGGTTCACAATTCACTTACTGAAGTTCCCCCAGCACCATAGGAGCTCCGGATGGAGTGTGTATGCATTGCATCCTAAACTCACTGATTTCTCCTCTACATTGTCTTGCTGAATAAGCCCACTGTTAGGCTATTAGTGAATTCTATGGACATTTCTCCGAAGCTGACTATAGGCTTGGTTTAATAGCTAGTACTGCAAAGCATGATCTGACTATTTTCTTTTCCTATGGTCAGCATTCATCCCCAGCTCGGCCACACATACTTGTACTTTCCTATCAGGAGGGTTGGCCGTGCAGACATTGTACTGTACCCCAGAATGCACAGACAGTCATTAGCCACACCAATCCATTGCGGTTCTTGGATGCACCATCATACAGTTTAGCTAATATATTTGCACTGCATTGCTGAGTGAAGGCCTAAGAATGCAGTTGTGATGCTGCTGGCAATGCTATAATGCGGCACTTGTTGTATGCTCACCCTATCTTTATCAATAGCAGACAGAGCTGGGCACCAGTAGCTTTAATATTTGGAATACAGAAGATACACATAGTTACAGCAGTGGGAGATAAAGGAGTGGCCCGAAAGCCCTTTCACAGGTCTCCCTGCTTCGTCTTTGCCTCTGACGAGGTGGGGAAACCTGCAAAACAGCTGTTAGGCCACTTCTCTATCTCCCACTGCTGTAACTGTATGGTTCTCCTGTATTAAAAATATTGAGGCAACTATACTGGTTCCCGACTCTGTCTACCCTATACCTGGCTTTGAGATTGATTGAGATGGATTGTTTACAGAGAACCAAACAAAACATGTGGAGCACCATCCATAAGCAAACAATTAGTATTAGCTAAATATACAGTGCATTGAAATGTGCAGAAAGGCCAATTAGATACAATATCAATCCAAGAAAACAGCTATGACCTCAAAGAACCGCACCAAATCCGTACACAAAAAATGTAGCAAAAAGTCCATCCTTTATTTAATGTGCAATGTGCAATGTGCAAAAATCGAATAACCATCAAATTGCAAACAATGAGGATGACAAATACATGACCTCAATATATAAACAGTAAATGTCTGATAATAAACAATAGTGGAAAAAAGTCCAGACACAAAGAGTGAATGAGGGAATGAGAGGGGAAAGAAAAGTGAGAAACCACAGTGCTGTGGATTAGCTAGTAAAGTGCAGATTGCAATGAAAGTGGTCAAAGACAGAAACCACCAATGTGGTAAAGATCCTACCAGTAAGGAAGTAGCTCCACGGGTCCCCCACCGCTGCTATCGCGATTCGCCACCGTCCTGTGGCTTTCTCAAAGCTGCAGACATTTACTGTTTATATATTGAGGTCATGTATTTGTCATCCTCATTGTTTGCAATTTGATGGTTATTCGATTTTTGCACATTGCACATTGCACCTTGTATCCCCCTTTTTCCCTCCTCCCCCCCCCCCCCCTACCCCTCTGGGTAATATGCACATCCATCGACCACTACCACAATCAAGCCCTCATTTTTCACACCCCTAGTGGTGTATCATTAGCACTCATTGCACTTTAATATCCTCCTGGTTCTCCTACAATTTGGGTTCATATGCTATTCCCCACCTGGTTTTAATTGTGTTTTTAATTGTTTGTTGATGTATAAATAAAGGATGGACTTTTTGCTACATTTTTTGTGTACGGATTTGGTGCGGTTCTTTGAGGTCATAGCTGTTTTCTTGGATTGGATTGTTTACAGAAAGCACAATGTAGCTTCACAGATCCAGTGTGTAGCTGAAGTCGGCCTGCATTGAGTGCCAGCCAAATCTGTGCATCTACTTTGTGGATCTTTATCAATAGCATAGTGGCATTGTTTTGTGTGAAGAACATGGCCTGACAGTTCTTTTTATAAGCAGGCCCACAAATCTCAGGTCTTGGTCAAAAAGCAGTGCTGGCACAAGGTCCACCAACACCCAAAGCACAATATTAATAATAACGGTAACAATAATAATAAAGAAAAACCTAGATGATAAAATAAAGCCCACATGCACCAACCTATATTCATAGTTGCACAAACACGCACTCCACCAAGGCATGCACAGTTACATGAAAACACTTCACTTGCTGTCACTGCCAGTCCAAGATACATAGAGTAGATGGACTTATGACTATAGTAGGCATTAGATTGTGAGCCGCTCTGAGGGACTATATACTCTGTACAGTGATGTTGGCGCTATATAAATACTAAATAATAATAGCCTGTCTCATGTCTTGTTCTGTCCTGATCTCCAGCTTCCTGCACTTCAGAGTTGCCAGTGAAAGAAGGAGGGAGGTTTCCTGGTGATTTGCTCCTCCAAAGTCCAGTATATGCTGTTAGGCAGTGGATACTGCTGTCTGCTCACCCCTCCCTCATGGCTGCGCTACTACACAGGCAGAAATAAAGGAAGCAATGAGAACCCTCTACACTAGATGGCGGACAAGGCAAACACCTAGCTGCCTATGCCTAGAAATGTCTCTGTTTATGTGAGTTTTACTACTTCCCATCCCTAATTTTGTAACAGAAGACTAATTACTGGTATCTGTAGCAACACTTTCATACTGTTTACACAGGTTCTGAAGAAAGTTGTGCATACAGTCAATTCAGTTCCTGCAGCTTAAATGTATGATAGTTTTCACGGCCGTTTCCAGGGCCGTGCTACCCGTGCGGGCGCCCTGAGCGCATTGGGAAGGGGGGGCGCTGTAATGGAGGGGGAGCCAGCCGCAGGGAGGGCAGCCCGACCTCTCCCTCCCTTCCTCTCCGGGGCCGCCCTCCATGCTCCCCCCTCCGATGCAGAGTAATTGTATCAGGAAGCACTAGTCACAACTTACCTCCCTGAGTTCCTCTCACCGCTCACTAGCCGCTGGACTCCTCTCTGTATAGACGCTGATATACACACTGCTTCCTGTTTAGCCGGAAGCAGCATGTGTATCAGCGTCTATACAGAGAGGAGTCCAGCGGCTAGTGAGCAGCGAGTGGAACGCAGGGAGGTAAGTTGTGACTAGCGCTTCCTGATACAATTACTCTGCATCGGAAGGGGGAGCATGGAGAGCGGCCCCGGAAAGGGAGGGAGAGGTCGGGCTGCCCTCCCCGCGGCTGGCTCCCCCCTCCACTATGGAAGAGGGGAGGGGGGGTTACCTACCTACCTACCCTGGGGGGCAGCTACTTATTTAATCTATACTGGGGGGGAGGGGCAGCTACCTAATCTAACCTATACTGGGGGCAGCTACCTATCTAACCTAAACTGGGGGGCAGATACCTAATCTAACCTTTACTAGGGGAAGCTACCTATCTAACCTAAACTGGGGGGCAGCTACCTAATCTAACCTTTACTGGGGGCAGCTACCTAATCTAACCTATACTGGGGGTCAGCTACCTAATCTTACCTATACTGGGGGGCAGCTACCTATCCAACCTATACTGGGGGGCACCTACCTAATCTAACCTATACTGGGCGGCAGTGGCACCTACCTAATCTAACCTATACTGGGGTGCAGCTACCTAATCTATCCTATACTGAGGGGAAGCTACCTATCTAACCTATACTGGGGGCAGCTATCTAATCTAACCTTTACTGGGGGCAGCTACCTAATCTAACCTATACTGGGGGTCAGCTACCTAATCTAACCTATACTGGGGGCAGCAACCTATCTAACCTATACTGGGGGCACCTACTTATCTAACCTGTTTTGGGGGCACCTACCTACCTAGCTAGCCTATACTGGTGGCAACTATACTGGCTACTTATATTGGAGACACATACCTAACTAACCTATGCTGGGGGCAACTATTCTGGCTCCCTATTAGAGGCACCCACCTAGCTAACCTGTACTCAGGGCACCTACCTATCTAACCTATACCAGGGGCACCTGCCTATCTAACCTATACTGTGGGCAACTGTACCGGCTACCTATACTGGAGGCACCTACCAGGCTAACCTATACTGGGGGGACCTATAGCTGGCTACCTATAATGAGTGCAACTAGACCTGGCTAACCTATACTGCAGACATCCATACCTGGCTCCGCACAGGGGGGGGGGGCGCAATTTTACACCCTCGCCCTGGGTGCATTTTAGCCTAGAAACTGCCCTGATAGTTTTCATGAAAAGTACAGAATTTCCCAAATAAATATTTAATTTATGTTTTGCTCTCCATGGATGATCAGTATCATTAAGGGAGCCTTTCCCAAAGATATATTACCTTTCTTTTGGCTCTAAACACAGCCTGAAGGAAATGTCTTGTGTCAGAGATAACCTTTCCCTGTTGGCGTGGGCTCTGAGGACTGTACCATGTAGACAGGGGCTAATTTTGAATGAGCACTATACAGACATGGTATATGAATATTTTATTTAGTATTTATATAGAGCTCACATCTTCCCCAGCGCTTTACAGAGTGTATTGTCTTGTCACTTAACTACCCCTCAGAGGAGCTCACAATCTAATTCCTAACATAGACAGGCATATTTTTTTTAGGTAGAAGCCAATTAACTTATCTGTATGATTTTAGGATGTGGTTAGAAACCAGAGTACCCGGAGGAAACCCATGCAGACATGGGAAGAACATACAAACTCCATGCAGAGAGTGCCCTGGCTAGGATTGGAACCAGGGACCCAGCGCTGCAAGGCGAGAGAGCTAACCACTAAACCACTAGGCATAGTGCTCCGATCCATGGAGAAATGAAGGAAAACAGCGTGCAGCCAGCAAGCAAGAGGCACAAAATAACAGCGTTGGTTGGTGCTAAATAGCAGCATTCATTTGTTGTTGCTTATCTGGCAAACTGGTAGAATGTGTCACCAAATAACATTTTGAGTCAGCTGTACTAACGCTGGATTTTTGCCCAGCCAAACGTGAACAATCATCTCTGAATGTATGTACACACTCCTAACAAAGATCACCAACACCACAAAAAAAACAAAAAAAACATTTACATGACTTCTATTTTACTCACAATAACCAACTCACCTGAGATTAGCAGGAGAAAAAAATTATACATGCCAGGGGCTTCCTCCAGGCTGATTGCTCCCTCGCCGCCCCCCTGCTCCGTCTATCTTCGGCAATTCGCCCCGGAAATTCCTCTGGTCTGGGGTGTACTGCGCATGCGCGGCCATGCACCCTCATTGCACTCCTGTGACATGGAGCGCACAGGGGATTGGGGATGGCCAGACTGCGCTGACTGGCCAAGAATACAGGACTTTCTGGGGCATATTGCTGAAGATCCAGATGGCGAAGGATGACGGCGAGAGAGCGATCAGCCTGGAAGGGGGTTGGAGGAAGCCCAAGGTATGTAGATTTTTTTCTCTCTTGCCCGTCTCAGTTACCCTTAAACTGGAAAAATGTGCTCTTACCACTATACTACAACTTGTTTCTGGCCCTGTCTCTAACTGAAGGGTGGTTCAGTCAGGAATAACCATGTGACTTCCAAAGTAGAATGAATCAAACAGGCCAGACTATATTCCCCATCATTACTGTAGCTGAAGGTGATGGAAAGGCCATTGACAAGGTGGAGCATAAAAATAGCTTGCACATTTGTTTCTTTAGCTGCATAGATCACCTCTCCCCTTTGTGAACAGTGTTCAGCAGTCTTGCATCTGTATGGATATGTGTAGCTACAGGTAAACACAGCTATGAAAAATGACATTTTTAATACTTTATTTCACAATAAATAATGTGTGCTTTCAGATTCTTAAAATTTGGATGTAGTTGGCTTTAATTCAGAGTCTGAAGGCAGATAGATAGCCACGTAGATGACGCCTAAACAATCCACCAATAGCAGGACCCAGATTTCTTTACAGTATCTATGTAAGACAAAGCCAACTCAACTAAAAAGTCAATGGACATCATTACACGTGTAAAATGAAGACGCCCCTCAAAGGGAAATCTAAAAAGTAAATTAATAAAATCAACAGCCTGTCTACTGTTACTGCAGTGACTGATAGGTCTTTCCTGCCACCACACCCCTATTAAGTGAAACAGCATTACAAATTGGAATCTGCTAGCTGGAAGTCATGGCTGATATAAGGAATGTGCGTTCCCACGCCACCCGCGGTGATGTTACACAGTGTGTCGCCGCCAGCAGTCATAATGGGGATGATTACTGAGTAGTAATAAAGAAACCGCGTTTCCTCTGCCTTCATAAAACCTATGTAAATCACCCATAAGAACTAGTATTAAATAGAAGGTCATTTATTTTTTGTTCTTTCATCCACTTATTATTATAGAAGGCATCTGTTGTTATTTTACAGAGAAAAATAAGCGTATTCTCCCTCTTCAGGATACGAATGGCACTGGCATTACCTCACGTCAGGGAAGCAAATCAATGTCAAATACACTGTATAGCAATACTTGTGGAGTTTACATAAAGTATGTACAGAAATACAACGTGAGGTGGAAACTCATAATTCAGCCCTGATGCTCTGGTAAATCCAATGAAATGTGTAGATGGAGAGTGCAGAACACAAACCACGACACCAGCAACCACAACACCGAACACAGAGACCTCATACAATGGAACGCAATAAAGGAAGTTGCACTGTTCACAAACTGAGTCAAATGAATTAATTGCAAAGCTGGTTCATTTATTTCCTCAGAACTTCAAAACCAATGTTCCTGCTTGTCAAGGTGATCTATGTTGTTCAAATCTCTTTGTAAATCTACATTCACATTAAGTATGAGTAAATGATGTGAAAATCTATAGCGCTCTGGGACCTGGAATAAATCTAGAAAGGAGAGATAAATCGGGTGAATAAAAGCTGCAACCGCAGTAAATCAATTAGAGAGGCAGCGCATGTAGAGCCAATGACGGCTTTGTCAATGTGTCTTACGGCTCCCTCCTAGATTTTCTCAATGCGTGTATGAATGAAATGTGTCTTCAGAGGTGTGTTTCCCATTATTTGTGTCTCGGTTTCCATGACTCAAGCCTCCTACCTTCTGACGTTTATTAGTATTGTCACAACAAAGTGGCTGCTTAAACGCCATCAATCGATGTGTGCTGGGTACTCAAAGAAGAAAAAATAATCAGATTTCTAATGGTCAGATGGTGTGAGCAGTGTCTATGCACAGCCCCACTGCTCTGTACAGAGCCACAGAAAATGATGGTGTTATATAAATCTATAATAATAATTACACTGCATATGGATCCCTCCTCCCCTGTGCTCTCTGCTAGCTCTGCTCTGGAAAAAAAAGAAATAGGCAGGCAATATTTTTACCTCACTCACTACAGTAATCCCATTGGATAGAAGAATGCTGAAAATAGGGATAAGTGAGAAAAATGTACAAGGCCGTACTTGCAGAGAATTGGCCCCAATTTTGCTTACAGATATTCTTTGAAATTGGTAGTCAAGTTGGCCATGTGAGATTAAGACCTTTCTGTGTAAAGGATTGTACACTTCACCTTGTCCATGATTATTTTGTAATTGACAAAAACAATTGATCGTTTGATCAATTTTAACCCTAATATCAATCAAATGATGTGATTTCTGGATCACAGTGTTTAAAACTGCACTTTATTTTGTCTAACAATTGTGCCAGTTTCGCTAAACTGACTCAGGAAATTCTTGCAGAGAAACCGGAATATTGCGAGCAGTGATTTTGATCATCCCTAGTCAGGATTGCCCTCTCACTCATCTCCCCGCTCTCCTTGACAGAAATCAAGTCTGACTGAGGTCAGGGCTTATCCACACTACATGTGTTGGGCTGGCTTATAATGCATAAAATGCATGCATGGCAAGGCACTACCCATAACTCTGAATGTGGCCATTCAAACAATATGTGTTATAACTCGCAGCATAATTTCAGTGCAAGCATTTCCTGCACTGCACTTATAGCAATGGCAGTAACTACAGATACAACATAATGTGTTCATTAAAATGTACACATTGTAAAATGCTTGTGTTGTAATGTATGTTATGCAACACCCATAGGGCCAGATTCAATCACCTTTCTCCTAGATAATTTTTTATCTTCTGTTTAAAAATACCTTTTCAGCACTTTGAAATTGAAAAAGTACCAAAAAAATACCCAAAATTGCTCCGTCTCCGGTACAAAAATCATCTGACTCCAACTCCCCAGTTTATGAAGCCAACAACTCCGACTCCAGGAACCCAAAAATTGCTTTGACTCTGACTCCACAGCCCTGATCCTGGGTGACATAGCCACATTCAGGTCCTATACTCTATTTGTCACCCGGTCAATGCCTATGGAGTCAGAGTGCTAAATAACTGGATGTTGCATGTGAAAGAGCCCTGAACCGGGACAACAGCTCTCTTCTGTGGATGAATGCATTGATATTTATCAGAATCAGTGTTCTCTGTTGGGTGCATATGATTGGTGTACATTATATCTAAGTTGTGTTATGCACTTTAGAAAGTGTTGATAATGATGATTATTCACTGCATAAAGCTAATGACTGCTTAGAAGATTAGTTCACACGTCTCATCCAAGAACACAAAGTACTGAAATACTGGCAGAGCCTTGGCTGTGCAGCAAGTGCCCATCAAGCACAAGGCTGGCTCATAAAGCTAGAAACAAGCCTATGCATGCAATATATGTTTTAGTTTGTAGTGCTACTTCCTTTATTACAAATTCCATCAAACTTACAATGAGCCCCTTCTCAAACTCTGCTTTCGCTCATAGGTGATTTGATCCATATTGGAACTGCAGCATAAAGAGATAAAGAGATAGAGAGAGAGAGAGGAAGGAGATACAATCCTTTATAAGAGATCTACAGAAGAATGCTTCTTGCCAACGTTTGTTGATCAAGTAAAACAGAAAAAGCTGTTAATGTGTCATCTCTTATTCTATAGTTCAGCCTGTGATGGCGGAAGGCACAGCAAGCATTAGCACATGATTAACAGTCAGCTCCATATGAAGGGAAATAAGGAATGATGTTGCATCTGTTCTTGCTTGCCAGCATTTAACCTCAACAAGGAGGTTTAATTAACCACTAATCAAGACAAGTGGCTCTTACACAGGAGAACCAAGGTATAAGCACTTTATTGGAACTCACTGTAAATCAGAATTACAATGCTCTGCTCTAGAGTGCTCCCAAACAACATTTTCCTAACAATGTGCTCGTATGACATTTAGAACAAATATAGATGGCTTTATAATGAAGAATTATTGCGGTGAAAGTTACAGAAATTTAACGTAAGTAAAGAAGTCAGTCCTGGAAGCTGAAAAAGCAATTTCCTGCATAAAAACAAACACAATAAACATTAGCGCCGGCGTATCACGTGATAGGAGGCTATCAATCTTTAGCACTGCAGGCTAAATAAAGTCTTACTAAAAGCTGTAGTTTATAGGCAGTTTCTGAAAAAAAGACAGCAGAAAAATGATCCTGTTTCTGCTTTACACGTAAACAGCTGTTACACTCAGCCGCTTGTGGTCTTTCAATGAAGGGAGGTTTCTGCATTAGTAAGTATTGTCCTCTGAAACAGAAATGAGCGTGGCATATAAACCAGTGAATAGGAATTTTACTATTCTAGTGAATAGTAGTAGATAAGGATGGCCAATGATTAATAATGTTGAGTTGATGCAGCATTATGCAAATTCTGTATGCAAATTTTTGCAGCAACCAATCAAATCCTGCTGAGGTTAAAATTAGATTGGGCCATTTTCAAATTGCATAAATTTGCATACACCGTTTGCATAATCCTGCATCAACTCAATATTATTTGCATCTCATTTACCATACCTAGTAGTAGATGCTTCATAAGTCCATAATATATAAAATAATTTATCAAGCTGTAAGTCAGTGTGAGGAACTTAGGCCTGATGGTAGGAGCTAGCTATTTTATGTAAAATTAGTATTGTTTATATTATAGCTTAAATACATGCTCATCTTGGTAAGAAATTATACCTGTATGTTCTTAAAGACAGATACATTACACCTACATGGTATTCAACCTGTTTCTGCAAAACTGATGTTTTAAAACGTCCTTTTTTGGCACTTTTCAGTCAATGGGCTGGTGGGAAGTGCTAAATCTGAAGAAAAAAAAATAGACACCTATGGAGAGGGAAGGTTCTGGATACCATAGAGCCTTCCTGGTCCTCTTTTTGTCTCCTCATTCAGTGTTGTCCCCTCTGTGAAGTTTTTCAACCAGCATGGTCGGTAACGGCCCTCCTTGGGCAATCTTCGAAAGTACTTGTGTCCCTGAGTACTTCTGAAGACAAGCCGATCCGGATGTGCCCATCTTCGGAAGTACTTGGGGATGTGGGCATTTATAAGGACTGCCAAGGAGTCCTAAAGTCATATAACTTCAATGGGAGACAGCGGTGGGACAGGAGGAAAGCATGAGAATCGGGAAGGCTCTATGGGATCCAGAGCCTTCCTTCTCCATATCTAAGTACATAACCTAAAGCACATTTCCTTGCTTAAGGTTTGCTTTTAACACATACGCTTTCCGAGACAGTATACCAGGGAAAAATAGAGAACACTCAGTCCGTCAGGACAAACCTTATAGGTATATCAACAGAGTTGGTTACTCATAAATAAAAATGATGTAGTTGTTTGGTGGGGTTTCCCTGATTAGGTGACACCTAGTTCAAGTTTAAGGTTTGCTAACCTAAAACCTATAGAAAAAAATGAGTTTCACTTACCTGGGGCTTCTACCAGCCCCCATGCAGCCATCCTGTGCTATCTACGTCACTCCCGGATACTCTGGTCCCCCGCCGCCAGCTAGTTTCGTTTTTGCCGACTCAGAGACGGCAGGCCACCACGCGTATCATTGCACACGTTACCGCGGTTCCAGGACGCTATAGCGGGTGTCAACGTGTATCTTTGTACGCGCTAACACCCACTAGAGCGTCCTGTAACTTCGGCAATGTGTGCAATGATACGTGTGGCAGCCCGCCGATTTCAAGTCGGCAAAAATGAAACTAGCTGGCGGCGGGAAACCAGAGGATCCGGCAGTGAAGTCGAGGGCACAGGATGGCTGCAGGGAGCTGGTAGAAGCCCCAGGTAAGTGAAACTCATTTTTTTATAGGGTTTAGGTTGCCTCTAAACATGGCAACAATTGCTCATAACAGTATGCTTTATGTTCCCAAAAATTATCCCAAGAAAGGTGGATACTGTAATTTCTCATGAAGTGTTAAAGCACACCTCACTGGAGCAAGGCTACCAAAGAACCTAAGGTAAACACAGAGGTATGTACATGCTGGATCAACATACCTCAATGCATTGTCCGTTCCTTTGACTTTTGACTTATGTCAGGTTTTTAGACAGGAAGAGAAAGGCTCACAGCAATGTTCCTCCTATCATACTCCCATTCCCTACCCTTAAGGGGAGTAAATGGGGCAGGGAAGAAGGGAATGGGAGGGTGATAAGAGGAAACATTGTCACAAGCCTGCCTCCTCCTGTCTGAAAATTTGACTTTAGCCCAAAGTTGATTTTGGAAACCAGGAAAATGAGTAGATATTGGTATGTGGATCTAGCATGTGCTTATCTTACATAGCTTTGCCTCAGGTCAGGTATCCTTTAAATAGTCTAGGTGCCACACACAGTAAGCAGTTGAGAGCCACAGTTTGCAAAAATAGGCAACGAGATCAATCTTCATTGATTACGTAACTACAATGTATATTAATCCCAACACACAGTTCTATATGAGTGGTGGAAAAGGACATTCTGTATAGCTGGCCTTCTATCTGCTTACTCTCACACACTAAACCGATAAGCATCACTTTCTGTTTGTATCAATTAATTAAGCTCCTATTCTGTACATACCATTATCATCACAGGACTCGGACTGGAAGGAACTAAGTGACTGAATCTCAGACATGCTTTCCCGCGGATTGTATAAATGACAAGGCTTTTCATCCAGAGACTTCTTTGAAAGACACGGGTCAAGATCAACCTTAGCTGTAAGCGCAAAAGAAGATAAAATGTCAAAATGTTAAGGACACTCAATTAACAAGATATGTCTTTGATCATTTCCCAAAGGAGAGCCGGTCGCTGCTCGGTTCAGGAAAAACAGCAATGAGCTATGTTTGAACATAACAATCACAGAGGCACTTTGAAATGAAATAATTGAAATGGCAGAACACAATGACAAATCTCCCAGGGATGAGAGAGTTCAATGGTTTCTGAAGATTACATGTGTGGAACGGCATGTGACATTATTCTGGTGATTACTGCATATTTCCAAACTGGCTTTGTTGGTTTGTTGCAGTGCTCTATAAAGAAGGGAAGGTGAGACATAAATATGGCAGTACTGAAAATACTGTGCGTGGAGTGTCTAAAAGATCCCATAGCCAGCCTGTGCAATAAATATATGATGGAAAATATACAATCAGCATTTGTTCTAGGGCTCATTCACATTCGAGCGCTTTGTGCCTGTGATTTGCGCTTTGCTGATTGCAGTCAATCAGGAAAGGGCTGCTCCAGAAGCTCTGCTCAAATAATCCTATGGAGTTGGTACAAAAATCTTCTGACTCCAAATCCGACTCCTTAGTTTATGAAACCACCGACTCTGACATCAACTCAAGGTACCCAAAGTGACCCAGACTCCGACTCCTTAGTCTAATACTTACCAGGGCTGTGGATTTTGTACAAAAATCATCTAACTCCGACTCCTGACTCCTCAGTTTACAAAATCACCGACTCTGGGTACCCAAAATTGCTCCGACTCCACAGCCCTGGGGATTACTCTCACTGCAGCGATTATGGCGGGTTTGCTATTATCGCCGAATGCAAACACGCTACATGCAGCATTTACCTGGTAATTGCGTCGCGATTCTCATTCAATGGAATGAGGATCGCTAATCACAAATGCCGAAAAATCACGGAATAGCACAACGCAAAATCACAATTGCATTCACTAGGCGATCGCAATTTTGCATTCCCGGGTGTGAAAGGCGCCTAAATGTACAAGTTTACCTTTCCCACACGTAGTGAATTAAAGTCAGATTTGTGAAGCTATAGATTTTTCTTCAGACTGGCAGCAAGAAGGAAAAAGCTCTGAACAGATATATTGAGGTGAACACATATCTCTAAATTTCCATTAAAGTGTACCTGAAGGGACAGAAATTGACCAAGCTAGATACTTACCTCAGATGAAGGAAGCCTTTGGATAACCCTGAGGCTTCTCCCATCCTCCTCCAGCCCACCGATCCAGTGCTGGGAACCTCTCAACCTACTAAACAAATGCTTTAAAAAGGGATGCCAGATAGGTTCATATGTCATGCTCCAGTCCATGTACGAGTGCAACCGACCTTCCCAGGCACACTGATGGCCCCTGCCTGCCAAGTAGCATGGAGCCACTTGTGCACTGCTTTTCCTCTGTGCACAAATGTTTTCATGCTACTGCGCAGGAAAGCACAATGTCCTTGCCCTCATACATGGATGTGAGAAATGCAGCAAAGAAAATGATGGCCCAGGTGAGCATTGGTGGGGTACAGGAGGATCAGACAATCAATTGCAAGACAATGGCAAATGTCAGTCAAAGAGGTAATGAACAGAAATGTTCCTAGCTAATGCTACAAAAAATTTTTTTTAGTAGACTGAAGCAAGTGGTTGGATAGAGTACTGGTTGAGGGCTCTCCTCTATGATCCATTTCACATGACCAATTGTAAATAATATAGCAATTTATCCTCACAACATTCTGTTTTTTTTTTTATAACAAAGTATTATTATTAAACAGTCTGTAGCTATTAATGCAATGTACTGTCCCAAAATGGGGTAAGCTTAATAGAAATGGAGCACAGCTTTTCCTTCCTATAGGATTACATTCAACAACCTGGCTCAGCCAATGCAGGCATCCATCATCTAAACACCACAAAAAATATATAAACAAATATACAAATGCTTACCGTCATAGTCAAAATCCCAACTTGGCTTCTGTATTGAATCACTGTCTGATGGAGAGTTAGATGGAGGTGGAGGGGGTAAATTGGGAGCGACGCTGCAGACTGCTACAGCTTTCCTGTGTCCATGCATAGAGTCTGGATTGAAAGTGCTAAACTCAGGATGTTCTGGAATGGTGGATCCCTCAAAGGAGTTCCGGTCTAAGTTATTTCTAGAGTCACTTGGAATGCTTGGAGTATAGGATATGGGCCGCACAGGCACCTGGGGAGGGATGTCAGAATAGATATTCTTGTTTACTTTAGGATCCAAAAATGGTCTCTGTAAAAATGCTGAGGATGGTCCTAAATGCTTGTTCTCTGGTTCCTGCTGCCTCTTCTTCTTCTTCTTACTGGCTACTACTCGGCAGACAACAAAAATCACAACCAGACAGAAGATACCTGCAATGAACACAATGATCCCAATGACCTCAGCCAGGCCAATGTTCCAGGAAGTCGAAACATATTTATTTAGGGCAAGATCTATGCAATGTTTTCCACCATAGCCATTGCTGCAGTTGCAAGTGTAAGAACCATAGGTATTTTCACACATGGCACCATTGGGGCACGGGTTCTCATCACATTCATCAACATCATTCAGGCATCTGCAAAAGCAAAAAATTAATAAATAAATAAATAAAGGGAATGTTTAGTAGCTTCTAACTGTGCTTTAATTTACTGAAGAACCTCATGATGACACAAAGTACACAAGTATTAAGTGGCCAGGAGAAAGAAAAACATTATTCAGCACTACACAAGTTGGATTCTGAATCTGATAATCAGCCTAACATGCAGTATACATTTGAAATAAAGTTGACCTCCAAAATGTTGACCCTTTAAGTTGAAATGTAAAGACTGGTACTGCCATATACACTCACAAATATTACCCCCGCCCCCCCATGTAGCCACAACAAGTATAGCCATTTTCCCTTACTGGTACTGGTACTGATACATACCCCCACAAATATTGCACTCCTACATGAAACAAAGACAAGTATAGCCATTTCCCCTTACTGGTACTGCCATATATTGCAATCCTACATGTAACCCGAACAAATATCACACTTTCACTTACAGGTACTGCCATGTGTTCCCACAAATATTGCACTCCTACATGAAACCCCAACAAGTATAGCCATTTTTCCTTACTGGTAATGCCATGCATGTCCACAAATATTGCACTTCTACATGTAACAAGTATAGTAATTTCCCGTACTAGTTCTGACATATATTTCCACTATTATTGTACTCCTACATGTAATCCCGACAAAAATCGCATTTTCACTTACTGGTACTGCCATGTGTTCCCACAAATACTGTACTCCTACATGTAACCCCAACAAGTATAGCCCTTCCCAGCTTAATTTACAGCAGTTAGTATCATTGGCTTAACCCCAAAAGCAGTCATTGTAACAAAAGCAACATCTACATTCTCACCATTGGCTGGAATTGCCTATTGCAAATACCCCTTCCCAAACCATGTCTCCTCCTGCCCCTGCCACACCCACTAGTCATGGCATCCCCTGGCCACTGCACCAGCCTCCCTGGTGGGAGAAGGGGAGGGGGTTAGTAGTCAAATCTATGGTAGTATTCTCATCTGACAATAGGGATTTGCCAAGGTCACTTTAACATAAGTCCAGGTTGGTGAAGGAGGAGAAAAGTTTTTGTTTGTGTTTGTTGTTTTTTTAGGCAAAGCTGTTATTATTATTCAAATCATCATTTTGGCAGCATGCTTGGAAGAGAGAGTACCTTTCTCCATGGAAACCAGGTTCACATTCACATGCAGGGCCGTCCAAACTTTCAATACATTTACCACTGTTTTTGCAAGGATTTTCTTTGCAGTATGGACCAATTTGGCATCTGGAATGGGAACATTATATTACTGGCATGCAAAACACATGTGTATATTAATATAAGCAATTACAACTACTGTATTCATAATTCTGATTATAAATATTGTACACAATAAACACTCAATATTTTGTATATCTTAGCCATAGAGATGGCCAATGAGATCCTGATAATTTGGGATTGGGCCAATTGTATGTACTTCCTGCTGAATTTGAATAGCCCAACAGAATTTGAATTAAATTTGCATCTAAGCCAGAACTAATAGCATCTCATTGACCACCTGTACTCACTAGCATGGGGAATTATACTAGTTCTGAGCAATGGGGCCTTTTAGCTAGATCCCATTTGTAGTTTTTGTATTTTTTTAAAATAAAAACTGCACAAGGGAACCCGAGGTGAGAGACATATGGGCCCATATGCAATTCACTTCTTCACCTGCGTTTTCTCCTAGGAGATCATTTTTCATGTTCTGTTTAAAATACCTTTTTAATACTTTGCATTTAAAATACCAAAAAGTAGATAACAAAGTACAATACAAATTAATTTGAGTATTTTCTTGTTTGTAAATGGTTTAAAAGGCATTTTATTGAGAAGGTGAGCAAATATCAGCTATGAGAACACGCAGGAGAAAAAGTGAATTGCATATGGGCCATGGAGTCTTATGTCTTTGCTTTACTTTGTTTTAAAGGCTCCATAGCAGTTCACACTCATTATAACGTATGTGTTATGCAACTGTCCACTGTGAACCTAGCCTTAATTATTTTAGTACAGAAAATAATAAATACAACAATTTACACTAAAAACTCTTACCTGTACACACCAATAATACACAGAATAGATGCCTGACATGGTAGTAATCAGTTTCTATGATAACGGCTGTGATGAGTTGACCTGTTTGGTACTGTTTGTAGAGGCTAGATGCAGGATAAATGTGTGTACTGACAGCAGCTGCTGCGTCCATTATTGCTAATCTATAGACACCTGCTGGCGGACAACTCCACGGACAGCTAAAGCTTTTAAAACTGAATTTTCCCCGATGTCATGTGGAGCCGCACTCTTGTTTATCAAGAGGGTTAGCTGGTATCCAAATTACAGCTGAAGGTCTGACATGCATTTCAAAACTAAATACTGCGTAAACTCAAAATGTATTTGAGTATTTTACTCCCAATTTTAATGAAGAAAAGAGGAGTGGGTGTTACACTTGGGACTCCCATCTTATTGATTACAATTTAGAATAAAACACGTAGCTGTACACAATCATTGCAGAGAGAGTGCACAATGACCTTGTAACTGGAAAGGCTGCACCACCCCAAAGACAGACAGAGCCTGAGCCTGAATCATCTGAATGCCCACAGCCTGAAGATAGAGAGAGGGCGGCACAGACAGAGATGAAAGCCCCGGGAGGAGAGACTGTGCCGGCACTGTGACCAGGAGGACCTGGTGGATGAGGCCCACTTCCTGCTACACTATAGCAAATACACACCTGTGAGGACTGTCCACTTCCAGAGACTCTCCGCCCACATCCCCGATTTCACCTCCACCAATACATTCATATTTTCCCATAACTCTAGGTCATTTGAAGCCTTGATGTCATTGTAATTGTAGACATCACAAGTATACATCTTTCAGCACTAGCAATGTAAAGTCATATGGATCATAACATGATAAAGGTTCAAAGTGGCACTGGAACTTTTGGAAGCACCATGTCAGACAGTGCTGTCTCTTCCCTCTTCTAATAGGTGTACTGTATACATACCTCTGGCCACCGTATTCTCCTCTACAATGGCAGATAAAATCATCTTTAGTCGGAACGCAGGTTCCTCCATACAGGCAAGGGTTGCTTAAACAAGGATTGGCACTTGTCTCACAGTGTGTGCCCACAAATGATGACAAACATTTACAGTAGTATCCTGTAACAGAAACCAAACTATGTTAGGAGTTCCATAAAACAGTTCTAAATTGTTAGGTGATCACAAAATTCAACTCTCCCTCATTGAAATCCCCTAACATTAATCCTCACAGTAAAGGCCTATGCCCAAATGGTACTGGGCTTTTACCAACGCTTCAGCATCTTTCAGCCAAACCAACTAATGAGTACCAATAATTTGAGCGCACAAAAACAGACACAAAAGGTAATCCATGTGAATTACTTATTGTATAGCAGCTTCCTATATTCATGTGGGCAGTGAAAGGCTTTCTCATCAGAAAACCAGGCATGGTTTGCACACGGAGTATCATGAATGCGCTCTGCTTTAAATGGATATTTAAAGTATAAGTGATATATCAAATATCTGTCTTCAGTTCCATTATGTTTTCTCTTTAAATAAGCATAATCCAAACATTTCCATTTTGTAAAACAGAAATACTTAAAGAAAACCTGAACTGAAAATTAAAAGTCAAAATAAGCATACACAAGTCATACTTACCTTCCATGTAGTCTACTCCGCAGTGTCTTTCTCCTGTCCTGCGTCCTGTTTGTCCACTGTGATCAAGGGAATTTTCCGTCCTCCATTTTGAAAATGGCCATTACCCATAACCGCTTTCTGGTCAGCACACAGTTAAACTGTAACATCACCCACTTGAGCCATAGGGAAACATGGACATTACCTGGTACAACCGTTTTCCTCTCAGCTATAACTGACAGCAACTGATATTTTACTGACAGCAACTGATATATTTCAGATCTGACAAAATATTGTCAGAACTGGAAGGGATCATTGTCAGAAGAAAATGGTGAGCTTCTGAGAGGAACTGATGGCAAGGTAACTATGTAATGTTCATTTGAAGTTACCTCATGTGTTTATTTTAAATATTTTTACTCAGTACAGGTTCTCTTTAAACCCATTAGCAACTTCAATAGAGTTATCTTGTTTGCGATAAGTGCAGGAGGTCCTCTGTTATTGTGTCACACTGTCCCCTGGCCAGAAATACACATTACAGCAGTACTAATTAGAAGCAGGGAAATGTGACAAATAAGAAATAAAAAATGTGCTAAAATAAATTGGCTTGGGGCACTTGCAAGCCTCTAAATAAATTGGCTGCTAATGGGTTAAGAACTAGAACAAAAGGTACTGAAAATATCTAAAAAAAACCTGCACTTAAAGGGACTCAGAGCTCAGTAAAAGTAAAAAAATATATATATACCTGCGGCTACCTTCAGCCCCATCCGCTCGGATCGTTCCCACGCCGCCATCCTCCGATGTCTGCAGCTCCGGTACCGGGTCCCCGCACTTCCTTCAGTCGGCTCCAGTCCACGCAGGAGAAGTGCGCTCTTTGTGTATCTCTCCAGCAACTTGCGTATCTCTCCAGAAGCTGCTGGAGAGATATGCAGAGGGCGCACTTCACTTACGTCAGACTGGCTCCGACTGACGGAAGTGCGGGGACCCAGTACCAGCGCTGCAGACATCGGAGGATGGCGATCCGAGCGGATGGGGCTGGAGGAAGCCGCAGGTATGTATAATTTTTTTTTATTTTACTGAGCTCTGGTACACTTTAAACTTATATTTTTTTTTTTGTGTGCGGAATCCAGTATTACCAGAATAGCATGGAGTGGCTTTAAAAAATACTACACATCATATGTAAATTTTTTCATTAACATATCAAACCCCCATCCGCTGTGATCCCAGTTTCTTCTATATTTGGCAAATTAATACAATTACAAGTTTGCATACTGCCATGAAAATATGCAGTTTGGGATATATAATATTTCCCCATGTGTGGTATTAATTCGACTTTCCTTTAAGTAAAAATGGAATGTGAATTTCTCGTATTTTGCCTCTATTAATAATTTACCAACAGAGCTATTAAAATGACGGATCTGTTCTTTTATGTCTGATACTATGTGAGGCTTGAGATAAAAACTGAAGATAGATTTTCTAATCTAAATTTTACTGCACAAGGGGGAAGACGATGTACAGCAGGTAATCAGCAGTTTTGGAATATACAGCCCCTTAAAAGCCATATAAAACAACAACAAATAAACACATTTAAGGAATATATTAGGATTATGGGCAATAATTAGTGAAGAGTGCAAATTAGCTCACCTCCATTGGGCAAGGGGGAGCACACACCACCATTGTGGCAAGGGTTGACTGCACAAGCATCAGCTGCAGTTAATGAGCAACCTGTAGTGATGTCCACAGACTCTTCTATGAATGCAGAGTTCTTGAATTTACTATGAAGAGGGAGCTCCTGGCCATTTAAGAACACAGAGTCCATACAACCTCTGAAACCGTTACTGACTTGTGGACTTCTTCCATGCTTTGCTCCTTGCTGGCGTATGTGGCCTCCAAAGAACACATAGTTGTCCAGGTTGAGTGTTCGGAGAGTACCAGGAGCTGTACCAGATGCAGTGTGGACACGATCTAAAACAAGTCTGGCAAAGTTGCCATCCACTTCTAATGACACCGTGTGCCACAGGCCATCATTAACATGGATACTCTGCACAGACACAATCCCGGGACCACTGCCACAGTCAAATTTATACTGCAGCTTCCCTCCTTGGATCTGAAGGCAAAGAAAGGAAACATTGTCAATAACGTTAAAGCTCTTTTATTTTCAAAATTTTATAGTGTTAGATAATTGTATTGTTTCCTGTGGCATCCTGAAGCATTTCCCTCCCTTAAAAAATGAATAATCAATTTCAACAGAGATACAATGCAAAAAATATAATACATTATTATTATAATTTTTAACAGCGTGAGAAAGCTTTATAGGTCTACCCTCAAATGTGGCCTTTAAAGAGACTCCGTAACAAAAATTGCATCCTGTTTTTTATCATCCTACAAGTTCCAAAAGCTATTCTAATGTGTTCTGGCTTACTGCAGCACTTTGTACTATCACAGTCTCTGTAATAAATCAATGTATCTTTCCCTTGTCAGACTTGTCAGCCTGTGTCTGGAAAGGCTGCCAAGTTCTTCAGTGTTGTGGTTCTGCTATGCACTCCCCCCTCAGGGGGGAAAGAAACACAAATGATCTCTTGAGATTCAAAAGGAATGCTGTATACAGCCTGCTTGTGTATGGATGTATTTTCTATGTGTGGACATACTGTACATCAACCTACTTCCTGTTTTGGTGGCCATTTTGTTTGTTTATAAACAAACTTTTTAAAACTGTTTTTAACCACTTTTAATGCGGCGGGGAGCGGCGAAATTGTGACAGAGGGTAATAGGAGATGTACCTTAACGCACTGGTATGTTTACTTTTGTGCGATTTTAACAATACAGATTCTCTTTAATGTCCAGTCAGCCATAAGTGGGAGAAAAGACCACTAAATGTGAATTTAAAGTGAAATAATAGCAGATAGTATTTACAAGGGGATAAAAACAGGTCACAGGTAAGCACAGAAAATAGTCTATAAAAATAAATGACAATTACTGATATAATTTGTGGGACCTTTATATATAATTTATGCATAGTTCCTTTTTTAAAAGCAAGCCAGTCAGTTTAGTTTAAATGCTTTTATAATAATTGTCCCAGAGGTGGGACAAGGTCCTCCAGCACCCAAGGCTGAGACACCAAAGTGCACCCCCCTATCCCTCCCACCTCAGCTGTCACACACAGATTGCTATTAGACTAAGAGGCGCCCCAGGCCCCCCAACACCTTAATCTCTAGTTATCTGGCTTGTAGTCACTTCCATGTATCTCCTTTTCTTATTTCTTTCTGCTTCAAACACAATTAGGAATGACAGATGAATGAATTGTGCACCCCCTCCTACACTGCGCCCTGAGGCTGGAGCCTCTCCAGCCTATGCCTCGGCCCTGAATTGTCCTCTTTAAACAATTGGGTTAACCTGAGGTAGTTCAGGAACCGTAATCCTTGTTAAAAATAAAACAAAACTGAAGGAGGTAAACTTAAAGTGACACTGAAATGAAAAAAACAAACAAACTAAAACCTTAAAATATAATGAATTGTATGTATAGTATGTAGTATTGTATTGCATGTATAGTATGGATAATTAATAGAACATTAGAAAAGAAAAGAGTCTCATATTTTTATTTTCAGTTATAGCTTTTTTTTTTAATAACATTGCAATATTTACAATTACAAACCACATTCTATATTTTAAGCTATGAAACAGAGCAGAGCGAAATGACCCTTTGAATTCCCCTGCAGTAAAACCTTATCTGAAGCTGCCTCTTATGCTAGGTACACACTATAGGCTTGATTCACAAAGCGGTGCAAAGTGTTTGCATGCTGGTGAAAAGCCCTTTATCACGCCTAAACTCAGTTTAGGTGTGATAAAAAGAAACTCGAGCGAAACTCGCGCAGCGCCCATTAAACTCTATGGGCTTTACACGCGCAAAGAATCAGAAGCACAAAGCAGTGCTAACTCAGCTGGTGCAAAGGTTAGCATGCCTAAAAGTTTTTAGGCATGCTAACTGGGTTAGCACCGCTTTGTGAATCAAGCCTTATGAGATTTTCTGTCAGATTTACTGTCAGATCGATTATTTCCAATATGTCCCAATCTGATTTCCGATTAATTTCCTATGCAAGTGAAAAGAAAACGGTCGGAAATTGTTCGGAAAACAATTGGAAATCAGATCGGACATGTTGGAAATAATCGATCTGACAGTGAATCTGCCAGAAAATCTCATAGTGTGTAACCAGCATTACTTTTTATTTGATGTATGATTGCTTCAGAAAATAGGACTGTCTCCGATCCAATGGGTCAAGGAGCTCAGAGAAGCTCTTTTGCATAGATAAAAACTGAAGTTTCTTAACTCTTCCTGTACTAGAAAACAATATGAGACATATCTTTGCTACTAATGTTCTATTTCTCAGCTGTACTACACATGCAATTCATTATATCATAAATGTATTTTCACTTCAGATTCCTAAAGGGAACCTGAGGTGAAAGGCATATGGAAGCTGCCATATTTATTTCTTTTTAAACAATGCACATTGCCTGGCTGTTCTGCTGATCCTCTGCCTGTAACACTTTTAGCTCCTGAAAAAGCATGAAGATGCTTCTGACAAAAAAACTGATGAAATTAGCTGCATGCTTGTTTGAGGTGTGTGATTCAGACAGTACAGCAGGACACTCAGACAACTGTCATTGCTTAAATGGAAATACCCATAACAGCTTCCATATGTCTCTCACCTCAGGTTCCTTTTACCACATTTGAAGCATATATGTCAATTTTGACTGGCATGTCTTTTTTTCTTTCTTTTTTGTGTGTGAAATATTACAAAAATGAGAACATCACTATGCATATTTGGCCTCATTGGTCTTCATTACTCTTATCAGCGCTGCTGCAAGCTTCAGTATGCCCGCTGGATGCTAATGCCTCTGCACAGCATCAGGCTTGTCAACAGACAGCCAGTCGGGTCACACTACTTCAAAGATCATCATTCAGATCTCACAGCATGGGTTGCGTAATTTGCATGGCAAGTCCCTCTACCGAAGCTCCATTCGTGGCACGTTCTGCAGTGTGTGTGTGCCAGCAACTGGTGAAAGCAGTCAGGAAACATCAGGAAGATTGGACTTGGCTGTGGCTCTGCTTGATGAGCCTGACTGGGAAAAAATGCATGTTGTCACTTTTCTGTAAATAAAGCTAATCAAAGCTGAATGTTCAACTGACACAAACTAATACCAGTGTATTCACTGGCTACGTCTCCAGTCGCCCTGCTATCTGGTAATGATGAATGTTTCCCCACTTCAATAATGGAAATGCAAATTTAGGGAAACAACATGTTTGTTCCCTTGATATAAAAGGCAACATGACAAGTGAGCAAATAGCCAAATCCAATTCATTTTCATATAAACAATTCAACATTTATACTGACGGCGGAGAAATATAACAAGAAAACGTGTCACTTTTTTTTATCCTGCACAGCTAGTTTTAAAAATTAGAGTGTCTATATTCTGACGGCCAGACTGATGCAGTGTCTCTTTGTGTTGTTGTGTATGCTGAGAATTTCCTGCTATTGAACATCAAGTTCCATTTTTCTTAATAAATTAATCTTGTACAAATTTGATTAAAGTGGGATTGTCACCATAAAAATAAAATTTCAACAGCAACTGGTCTCAGTGTATTAAGTGATAAAGATGCTAATCCGGCATTCAAAACTTTTTCTGCTGTTATGATTTGGAGTTATCATGTACTTAAGGAGCACTGGCTCTTTGGTAGTCAGTGCCAGACAGTTGCATGCTGGGGGTTCTTTTTATCTATAATATATTCCTCCTCTTCCATTTATTTCCCTGCCTAGCTGCTTATCTGAAACACGATCCCCTGCTCACTTGTTTTTACAAGCAAGGCTGAGGTGATTCAGCGATTGGAGAAAAGAAAAAAAAGTAAAGGGCAGAAATGACATCAGGATTTAGCCTAACCTGTGGGCAAAAGACATGGTTCCCACCATCATTTTACAGTGACGGACAGTGCATTGATTAAATATTGTAACTACCATAAAGTGGAGTAGCAGATCGCCAGCCATGATTCAACAGAATAGAAGCAAGCTGTAATTCAATATTAATTAAATCTGATCCAGTGACTCGCAGTGTACACACACAGACACACTGCTTGTGCTGGGGATCTGCAGCAAATATGGTAATGAGGGTGTTTGAGAAAATATCACCATTCTTCATTCTGGCCCATAGGTAATCATGCTTATAAATATGATGATCTGCATACATTGACAATAATTATCAACAATAGCGGTGATCAGGGGGAAATGCTTATAAAAGTAGTGATCATTTTAGCTGAAATCATTTATTTCCGCATTGATTATGTTACTTTTCTGGCAATCTGCATTTAACTACCATTATATATGGCCAGAGGCAGCTCCAGGATTTTTTTTTTACTGAGGGTGCTATGCAGGTGCTGGATCCACTGGTGAGTTGGTTGTCGACACAGGCGGGGGAGCCATGTAATACAGGAGGCGGGGAAACGGCGGTGAGTGACAGGCTGTGGTGTAACACCTATGGAAGCTGCCATATTTATTTCCTTTTAAACAATAACAGTTGCCTGGCAGTCCTGTTGATCTTTCTGGTCAGTAGGGTCTAAATCACACACCTGAAACAAGCATGCAGCCAATCTTGTCAGATTTGTCATAGCCACCTGATATGCATGTTTGCTCAGAGTTTATGGTTTAAAGTATTAGAGGCAGAGGATCAGCAGGACAGCGTGCCCATGTGCATTATTTATAAGGAAATAAACATGTTAGTCTCCATATTCCTGTCACCTTTGGTTCCCTTTAATACTTATAGATAAAACCCAGAGTTGAATCTAGAGAGCATTGCTCTCACTCTGGAGCAAGAAGAAGGTTAGGGAAACAAGAATCAAGATCAAGCCAGAGGAGAGAGAACTCTCATTCATCAACCAGCACATTAAAATGTCAGGATAATAATAAAAAAAAATAATAATAATTCGGTTTTGGCTTGGTCACATGAAAAGCAACACTATCGTAGTTCCATGGCACACAAGCAGGGCCGGGCCGAGGCAGAGGCGAGAGAGGCTCCAGCCTCAGGGCTCCGTGTAGGAGGGGGCGCAAAACTCACACAGCTATCATTCCCCTACTGTGATTGAAGCAGAGAGAAATAAGAAAAGGGGATACACAACAGTGACTGCAAGACTGCAAGCAAGATAACTAGATATTAAGGTGTTGGGGACCCTGGGGTACCTCTTAGTCTAATAGCAATCAGTGTGTGACGGTTGGGGTGGGAGGGATGGAGGGGCCTCTTAGTCTAATAGCAATGAGTGTGTGACGGTTGGGGTGGGAGGGATGGAGGGGCCTCTTAGTCTAATAGCAATCAGTGTGTGACGGTTGGGGTGGGAGGGATGGAGGGGCGCACTTTGGTGTCTCAGCCTTGGGTGCTGGAGGACCTTGTCCCGGCTCTGCACACAAGATAGTTTTAAAGTCTGGAATCAGCAAATGTTTGGCCTTGATGGTCACACTTTGGGATTTTATCCAGCATCTGAGTTGCCTGGCTGCATGAGATCATTCACATCATTCATGAGATCACCCTTCACTAAAAAATAAGCAAGTCATTACGTAACTGAGAGAGTTGTCATTTCAATATGTTCCTATGATACTTAAAAAAACAAATATATGAAAAATCATGTAACTGCTATACTGACTTTCTGTGACAATAAAAATGAAATGAAGTTCAAAGCTGGTTCCATCAATCATCATCTGAATGTATGTTGCAAATAGTTACCGTAAGTATTGGTACTGTGTATTAAAAAGTGACGTCTGTAATAAACTGTTGTGCACCAGAAAAAAAATATTATTCCATCAGAATAACAGCCTTAGCACAAATATAAATGTAAAAATGTGAGGTGGGCTCTCCTTATGTTCTCCTTCTCCCCCCTCTGTTACTCTGTACCGATCCCTTGAACCTACTTTCTGGTTGGGGAGGGTCGGTGCTGACTGGTGACGTCCTTGAACATGCGCTTGTGGCCGGGAGCACTCAGCACATGCCCACTATGTACTTGTGACATAGCCCGCATGTGCAGAGCATGTGCATCCCGGCCGCGGGATCAAGGACACGCGTCATGAGACAGCGCCTGCGCAGTCTGCACTGACCTTAATAGGGGAAGCCTCTGGATGATCCACTGACTTCTCTTATCCTTCTAGTGCCCACCGCTGGTCACCGGGACTATCTTCTCCATTGTGGCCGCGCTCCTGTTTGTGAACGAGTGTCGCCGCATTGCACAAGTGCACTGACGGCCAACACCTGCGCAGTAGCATGGAGCCGCTGGTGCATGAAGGAAAAAGCCATGTGTGAGTGTCTCCGTGCTGCTGCGCAGGCCGTCTTGCACCTCTGCAGTGTGATTGCTCTTATAGACAGGCGGGAGCGCGGTCATGAACACCTATTCAACAAGGGCTTTAGAAGGTCTCATCATTGAAATGGTAAGCTCGAGGGGGATGTGTGAAGCCTCTGGATTATCCAGACTTCCCCCTATCCTCGGGCTTCCCTCTATTATGCACAGGCTGCCCTCTACTGAGACTCCAACTTAGGCCCTTTTTTTAGCTACATATAAACACTATATTATTATTATTTTTTTTCAATAAACATGTGATCACCACTTAATAGATTGGTAGATAGTATCCACCACCACGGAGAACACCATAGGCAACAACAGTAGTGTTAGTTTCAAACATCCTATTCCACAGTTTGTACTGCAGCTTGAGATGCGCTGCTTCAGTTACGAGCAGCTTCAATCACCATTTGCCAATTTAGGAATAGTGAACGCAGCACTGACCTACAGGAAACAAAACCTGTTTGCTACTCAGTAATAAGTTTGGCATCATAAGGTTGGCATTCAGATTTTCAAAAGGTGGAAGTCAAAAAGGCTGTGGTCTCCCTCACAGCTAATGGGAAACAGGGGGGGGGTGGAAGATACGTAGCTAAGGATAGGGGATGCTCTGGGTCCTATAGAGCCTTCCTGTTCCTCCCTACTGTCTATTTGTTCCAGTGTTGGCTCCTCCGGCTTCAGAAAACAGGTGGTTCTGTACTGAGTGCGCGAGAGAACACACTAGTGCAGTACGGAGCGCCTTGTCTTCAGGAGCACTCGGGCCCCCAAAGACTTCTGAAGCCTCCTGCAGCGGCAGAGAGCATTATTCCACCTTTTGGTCGATTACTGCGCCCCATGGCAGCCAGCACTGGAACGCGGGGACTGTGAGAGGAGCGGGAAGGATATATAGGATCCAGTGCCTTCCTTCTCCTTAGGTAAGTATCTGTTTGTTTGCTTTTCACTTCCCATTGACTTAAAAATGTACATGATTTATAAACAGGTCCCTAAATTAAATGTATTTCTCTTCCGATCTGAACAAAGAAAGCATCATGAGATATTAGGTAAACACAATGCCTGCCTGCAGTACACCCAGCGCAGAGTCTAAATATCCTTAGAGAATATACCACACACGTTCTGATACACAACTGCTGGCAAGCTTTTAGAACATTTTGAAGCGGGATGCAAGGTATGCCATTCCTCATGTAACACCACAGAACTGTTTTGTGTTGCGTCAAAATCTCATCATGAACAGAATTTGTGCTGTCCCTGGAGAGCACTGCCAAACACCACACACCGCTTACCAATGAGCCAGTGTGAACAGGTCTTTATTCTGCGTATTAAACACATTATTTCGGAGGTGACCTTATTTTTTTTCCGAATGTTTACTATGAGAACTCCTATGTAAACAGCCATATCCTTCAGTCATGTTTTGTCATGACAACCCTCCCAGGTACAATTATCTGAGCTCCCCGAAGAAGTGACACATTAAACCCACCTCAAGGATGCTGTAGTCTGTCCCTCTGGCATACATAACAACAGCGTGCGCAGAGAACGTCCTCAGCTTCATCGTCAGCTTCATTTCTTCCTTGTTCTCATTTTCCAGCAGTCGGTATTTCACATAGCTGCTCCCGCTGAATGTTACTGATGAACCAACTTGGAAAAAAAACACAAACATATTTCAACAAAGCGACTTTCATTCAGTGTGCCTATATTGACAATTAATTCAAGGAAATAAAATTTGAAACACGTTATAATTCCCCGCAGGCATCTCTCTAAGATAACACATCAATCAAATATACAGATAAAGAAAACAGTCAATATCATTTGCATTTTCTTCTTGTAAACGAAGCCCTGGCTTGTATTTTCTCCTCAGAGTAACATATGGCCGGCATCTGTGTAAGAAGGGAGGGAAGGCAATGGGGTACAGGACATATTCTGCTGCTTAAAGCGGACCTAAACGCAGAACTTCCTCTCTGCTCTAAAAGATAAGCGACAGCATAATAACCTTTAAAGAAAAATAATTATTTGTTAAAGCTGTAACAAATCTTGCAATTAATCTGCAGTGTCTCTACTTCCTGATTTCATGGAAGCAGACATATTTTTTATATCGTGTGTTTACCCATTAGCTTCTCTGCCATGGCAGTCAGCTGACACAGGTGAGGGATCACATTACAACTTGTGATTAGACACAGATGAGAGGGAATTAGACAGGCTGGACTCTCAGGGTGCATTTCTCTATGTTTTCCCTCTGTCCTGTGCAAGAGTTCAGGTCCACTTTAACTGCATTCCACTAAGATGCCACTTCCTGCTAATGCTGGACATAGTCTGAAGATTAACTAGCAGGACAAATGCTCACCTTTGGCTATCTGTATGATTAGATAACAGACATGAACTGAGACATCTTTCCCTAGGCTAGTCAGCAAGTCGACTTGCCACGTTAGTGATTTGTTAGTGGAGGAAAAGAGATTGCTGAGGTCACAACGGCAACAAGGCACCCATAGACTGGCAATTGTTGGCTTCATCTGGTAACAGCACTATCAAATTACTCTCTCATTGGCTATTATTCAAGAGTGTGCTGACATTCAGTATTGTGTATACTGCAAATAGCCTGAGCGTCGGTCCAATGAAGAAGTGCCACCAGGGCTATGTAAGGAGCAGCAGCAGTGATTGCTCATTTATCTTGAACATAGTGACATTAGGCAGTGTGATACAGAGACGTGTTAAGAAGGGGTCTTGGGGCCAAGCCTGCAGTTTCAACTATTTCCTCAAACTTCAATTACTGCAGGAGACTACAGGAGCCATGCACTTTTCAACTGGTCTGGACAATACAATGTCTGCTAGAGCAGCAGCACTCACCAGGGGGTTAAAGGACAACTATGGCAAAAAAATTTAAAATGTAAAGTTCACACTTAAAAAATGTACATTTGATCAAGGATAAAATGCACCATATTTTTTCCTATGTAGCTGTCACTTACAGTAGGTAGAACAGAGTAACCAAGCAGCTCAGGGTGACCCAAACTACTAGGAATGTATAGTGGGATAAAAGGGACCAAAAAGCCCTCCTACTAAAAAAAGCAAAGCTTGGTGTATTTGCCTTCTTAAAACAGAAGGACATTTTAATAATTCAGCTATAAGTGAACATTTGTGGTTACCCACAATGCACTACTACTGAATATGCAAATTATCCCTTTTCGCCCTTGGTAAGCCAAGTAGGTAGTTTAAATCTGATAGATCTGACAAGTTTTGGACCAGTCCATCTCTTTATGGAGGATTCTGAAGTTTTTTTTATATTTAAAAGCACTTACTGATTGGCACTTGCTTTGCTCAATAGCCAAAACAGTATGCAAATGACCAGGGAAGATGGCTGGTATCTTTGTACAGATCCTTTAGTAGACCCACTACCAGTGCTTTTTTAAGTAATGCTTTTTAAGTAATGCTCTTGCTAATGTAATATTATGTGTGTGTTCCTACTTGATGGATGCGATTTTTAAAAAGTATCCGATAGCAATATATTAGCAAGAGCTTTTCAAATCACAAGCGCTTAGAAAAGCACTGCTAGTGGATTCCAGCCTTTACAGGGAGTGCTTTTGTAAAGAATAAAGGAAATGCTGAGAATCTCTCATAAGGAGATGGACTAGTCCAAAACTTGTCTGATCTGTCATATGTCTACTGCTTACTGTAAGTGACAGCAACAAAGAAAACATATTTTAAATCTTAACCACTTTACCCCCCAGCCGTACGGATTTCTCCGTCCCTTTTTCCACCCTGTTACCACCAAGGGACGGAGAAATCCCTACCTGACGCCGATCCCGCTGCTGTCCGCGCTCCCGCTCGCTCGTCTGCGCGCCCCCGCGCTCGTGCACGCTGCTGTCCGCTCGCCGAGAGATCAATGAACGGGAAAAACCTTTCCCGTTTGTTGATCTAAGCCCCCCGCAATGATCAGCTGCTTCTACAAGAAGCAGCGCGATCATTGTGAAAAAAAAGTTGCCCAGCCTCCCTGAACTTCCTGCAAGCGTACTTCCTGTACGCTTGCAGGTCGCATGCACAAAAACTCACTGTGGCCATCTTGTGGCCAAATAGTAAAACTACACCCTAAAGCATTTTTCATATACAAATACATTAGCTATACATTAAAAATTAACTCATTACCTCCCACACTCCCAATTTTTTTTTTGTAATTAAAAAAAAAATACAATTAAAAAAAAATACATAAATAGTTACCTTAGGGACTGAACTTTTTAAATATTTATGTCAAGAGGGTATAACACTGTTACTTTATAAACTATGGGCTTGTAATTAGGGATGGACGCAAAACTGAAAAAAATGCACCTTTATTTCCAAATAAAATACTGGTGCCAAACATTGTGATAGGGACATAATTTAAACAGTTTTATAACCGGGACAAATGGGCAAATACATTTCATGTGTTTTAATTACAGTAGCATACATTATTTAAAAACTATAAAGGCCGAAAACTGAAAAATAATACATTTTTTCCCACATTTTTTCCTATTTTCCCATTAAAACACATTTAGAATAAAATAATTCTTGGCATAATGTCCCACCTAAAGAAAGCCTAATTGGTGGCGAAAAAAACAAGATATAGTTCATTTCATTTTGATAAGTAATGATAAAGTTATAGACAAATTAATGGAAAGAGCGCTGAAAGGTGAAAATTGCTCTGGTGCTCAAGGGGTAAAACCCCTCAGTGGTGAAGTGGTTAAAATCTTACATTTTTGCAAGAGTGGTGGAGGAGATAGGACAAACCTGAAGACTAGGCCCAATAAGGCTATATATCACCAAGGCAACCATGCACAGGAAGGCTGATAATCAGTGAGGGAGTGCATCAAACCAATGCAAATTGATTGTAGATCCAACAGGTAGAAAAAGAGGGCTGTGCACATCCCTTGATAAAACATCACTGGTGGGGAGGTCGACAGCTGTTTCGCGCCGTCACATACTGTGGCGCATCATCAGGTCCTGATGATGCGCCACAGTATGTGACGGCGCGAAACAGCTGTCGACCTCCCCACCATCCTTGTACCTCTCTCTATGCTGCATGGAATATGTAAAGTATGCCTTTTTAGAATTTGAATAAAAGTGATGTTTTATCAAGGGATGTGCACAGCCCTCTTTTTCTACCTGTTGGATCTGAAGACTAGGCCCAATTTGTACCTTGCTTCTCGAAAAATGCTATTGGCAGTGTACTCTGCCCACTCACCAACTCGTTCCAACCCACAGCAAGTGGTCTCCTGCTGCACCTGCCCAACCCCCACTGCAACGTTCCGTAAAATAAAAAATTTGAGATTTGCAGGTGCTCTGCCGATCAGTAAAGTTGTCAATGCACAGACCAATTATAACTTGATACACCCAACCGATCAATCCCTATCCAACTGAAATTTGATCGGTTAGTGATCACTTACTCACCTCAATGGAAAGCTTAGTCTAAATGTCAACAGAACTGTTAGAATTGTACTGCGTGAAGAAGTGCAATGCTATGCTGCTATCAGTCTCCTGCCGCCCACTAAAACAGAAATTTACCAACATACAGTATCCAGTCAATTGAGCTGTGGATGTGTCTAATGCCTAGCAGCCTTGGAGAGCGTAGTGAGTGATGATGTCATATGCACACACAGAGGAAGCACTGGGAGTAGAGGAGGGCCATGAAGGTAAAGCCAGTAGAGTGACAATAAGGCTGCTCAGATGCAGTGACAATAAGGCTGCTCAGATGCAGTCACTTCTGCTTGATTGAACACTCAACAAGAGTCACTCTTCCAGGAAGAAGTCATCAACACAACTGCAGCAGTAGCCATTCTCGGTCATTGTTGTCTACATAACACAAACTCCATCTGTGGATTCTTCTCCTGCCAACTTAGCACCAGGAAGCCTTTCAGCTGTAACTGCAGCAAATTAAATCTCAATAGGAGGCAACAGAGGCATGAGTTGAGACAATCATGTGATGCTGTCGTAGATGTCATTTTACAATTACTGTATAAATATGGGGCACTGAGGAACCCAGGTGAATTTCTCTGGCGCTCTATATATTTAAAATAAATAATCGTAATGATAATCAATACGACACACAACGTGTAAATCTTACCATTGCATTGTCTGTCTTCTGGGCAAACACAGCTGAATTTCTCTTCTATGGCATCAACAATGCATTCCATACCTTCTGGGCAAGGATTTCCTTCACAAATACTATTTAAAATGGGGCATTTTCCACCTGTTGAATACAAAATGACAATCATTGTTATACATGCAGCTCACTGATACTACGACCCTTGCTTTAGCTTGTTTCACAGACGTCCTTACCTTTGCACAAGCAGATGGATTTCCGCAAGTGTCTTGGTGTCACGAAGCTCAGTCTTGCCGTGCTATGTGTTGACATGACGTTCTCATCGACAGATATCTTCTCATCACAAAATCTCAGGGGACAATCCACATCTGCACAGAGCTTGTGGAAAACCTCAAGGATTTTAACACCACTGAAATCTTCAATCTCGGCCACAGAAGCATTTATCTTCTGGATTAGAAGCTTTGGGATGAAACGCACACTACCTGGTTTATCTATAGCCAGCAGGACATTGAGGTTAGCAGGTGGGTCAGAGGGCTGTAGGCTAAGAATCTGGACATCAATCTTGCGCCCGCCCAAAATATTTTTCAGCGTCCTTTGGAAATTACGCCAGTAATCTCCAATGAATTCCTCTGGAGAGAGGTTGGCAAAGCGGAATGTTATGCTGTGATTTAGCAACTCCTGAGTTATTTGTTTGATATGGACAGTAATATCTGCGGAGGTTGTAAACATTCCATCGGTAACGCTGACGTTTAACAGATACTGGCCAACATCCAATCGCCTGTGTGCTATCAGCTTTCCCCCGGTGCTTGAAACGGAAAATAGATTTTCCACTTTGGAATCCAGGCTGTATGTGAGTGTATCATAAACATCCTGGTCTGTGGCATGAATCTTTCCAATCACGCCCCCAGAGTATTCCTCTCCGAATGTTGTGATGTATATTTCAAGTGGTAGAATGGCTGGAGGGTATATGCTCTCTTCAATCACTCGTATGTCAATGTTTGTCACCGATGACAGCTGTGGCTTTCCATTATCTGCCACCTGGGGGCAAAAAGATAAGTTACATGGAAGAACGTGTTTTCAGCAGCAGCAGAATTGACCGGGCCTTTAACACAGGAAGAAGGGAATTCTGGTTAACAGCATGTTGTTTTCAAACAGCGTAAAATAAATATAGGCCAAATATGGTGGCCTGAGATGTGGAAGAACATAAAAACCTGAATCTTACAGGGAAGTTCACTCTCTGTCTTGTAACTATACAGACAATTGAGATGCTCTGCATACTGCTACAGTCAGAGAAAAATGTCTGAAGGAATTTATGGGTGGACCAGTCTCTGGCTCCCGGCAGGCATACTGATGTAAAGTAGTGAAGTTAAATTAGTCTTTTTCATGGCATTATTATCACACAGCTTGCTTGCTGTCCCCAAATCACGATATATTTATTTTATAGAATCCTTTTATTCATAACATCTTAATCTAATGTTCTAATTAATGGCAAAAAAGGAGGACGGTACATTTAGGATTCGGACACACTATAAGGACCTGTTCTCACTTAAGCAATTAGTGGGTGATTCCCACCAGCGCTTTTTGAAATGCAAGCGCAATAATAACCTTATGACAGTGATCTCACAACCACAATTGCCGCTGATTGCGGGTCTTTCGTGATTAACAGCAATCGGAAAACGTGCTTCCTGCAGCATTTTGCCACGATTCAAGAGCGATCGCGATACAGTGCTTATAAAAGTGCTGATCAGGACCCTTCTGAATCTCACGTGTACAGTGAATTTACTGCGCTAGTTGCGGTAAAATCACCTGCGCAAAACGGTAGCGCTCAGTGCTACTGTTTTGCGATTTTAAGTGTGAATGGGCCCTAAGCACTTTTCTTACATTAAAACCGTGATTTTACTGCACTTTTAATGTGAGTCAATGGGAGCTCTCAGAAAGCTCTTGAGGCAAAAAAGCACTCAGAAAAGCATTTATAGTGTGTCTGAGCCCTTAGCCAGTCAATTCCTCTAGCTGCTAGTTACCTAAGGCTACGCTCACACTATGGCCTCAATTCACTAAGCTTTAGCAAACACTTTTTCGAATGTTTGATAATTTATCTCATGGGTAAAATCTAATTTTGAATTCACTAAGGTGTTATATAATTATCAAATGTTTTATCGATAAAATGTTCAATCTATAACACCTTAGAGAATTCAAAATTAGATTTTACCCATAAGATATATTATCCAACGTTCGATAAAGTGTTCGATAAAGCTTAGTGAGTTGAGGCCTATGTGTTTTGTGGTGTAGCGTTATGTTTAACTGCATAGCAGTGCACTGCACTCTGTGGTGAATCATGTTCCCTCATAGTAACGTGCACCGATTTGTAGGGTAATGGAGACCACCCATGTTGTGCCGATTCTTAAATGGCTGACCACAAGGTACCGCATACTATGACATGCGCGTCACTGCAATGCTTCCATCAGGGGTGTAACTATCATGTATGGGGCACCCACTGAAAAAAAAAAAGATTGCATGGGCCCCCTAGGTCCATAGCCCCTCCCCCCAGGGGACCAGGCAGGCAGAGTGTACTGTGATGCACGGAGAAGACCCGCAGCACAGGAAGCAAGTAAATTTAGACTCACTACCAGGGGCGTAACTAAGCCCCACCGGGCCCCCCTGCAAAATTTCAGAGCGGGCCCCCCCCCTGGGGCCCGCTCGTGGCCGGTTTTTGGGGGCTGGAGGGGTGGCAGCATGAGGGGAAAGCCTTGCCCACAGTCGGCGGGGAGAGGGGTAGTTCCCCCCTCTCCCTCACCTCGGGGCTCTCCCCTCTGCGCTCCCCTCCAGCTAGTTAACGTGTGTGGGCAGCGGGCAGCAGCGGTGTCAGGATACATACCCTCTTCCTTGCGTTCCATCGCCGACTTCTCGCTCTAGCGGCTGACGTCACGACGGAAGCGGAAGTGACGTCAGCCGCTAGAGCAAGAAGGCGGCGATGGAACGCAAGGAAGAAGGTATGTATCCTGACGCCGCTGCTGCCCGCTGCCCACACACGTTAACTAGCTGGAGGGGAGCGCAGAGGGGAGAGCCCCGAGGTGAGGGAGAGGGGGGGGAACTACCCCTCTCCCCGCCGACTGTGGGCAAGGCTTTCCCCTCATGCTGCCACCCCTCCAGCCCCCAAAAAACGGCCCTGAGCGGGCCCCAGCGGGGGGGCCGGGCCCCCCCACAGGCGCAGGCGCTGCAGGGCCTATTGTTACGCCCCTGCTCACTACCTGTTCCAGTGCTGCAGGTCTCCTCCGTAAATCACAGCACAGCCCCTCTCTGCTGCCATCCACCGTCTCGCTATCACATGACCGATGCGTGGAATTAGGAGATCGGCAAATGGCAGCAAAGTATGCTGCTGTGAGGCACGGAGATCCGCAGCTCCAAAAGGAGGTAAGTGTAACACTCCCTACACTACTCTGCATGGTGGGAGTAGGGAGGCCCCCAAAGCCCCCCTGCAAGGACGCGGGGGCTATTGTTATGCCCATGCCTTCCATTTTGCAAGGTCGCGTGGGGCTATTGTTATGCCCATGCCTTCAATTTTGCAAGGTCGCGGGGGCTATTGTTATGCCCATGCCTTCAATTGTGCAAGGTCGCGGGGGCTATTGTTATGCCCGTGCCTTCAATTTTGCAAGGTCGCGTGGGGCTATTGTTATGCCCGTGCCTTCAATTTTGCAATCTGTTGTGATGTACCGCACACAAGTCATAATAGATACAGTGTGAGCTTAATCAATTGCCAGCTGCTGGCTGGGATGGGCTCAGTTTTCTTCCACTGCATGTGTCAAAGGAAACTCTATTGCTCATTACAGCAGACTGCAGAGGCACTAAAGAAGCGATGTTGCTTTTTTTTCAACAATGGCCTGAAGAGATCTGAAATTTAGGGTATTTGAACCTATTTTTGACACTTTTAAGTTTTTATCAGTTATTCCGTTTAAATACTTTCATACATACTATAGATTACATGTACATTATTAGTTAAATCTGGGATGTAGCTGTGTAAATATGCTTCTCCCATGACGTACACATGCATAAGCGATAAACGATACATATAAGATAAACAACATTCTTCAGCAGTACAGCAAAACATACCAGGAAGTATCCCAAACAGGCTTCAAGTAGCGGTTAACATGCTTTATGACTGCTACTAAGCCATAACTTAAACCTTTTTATGTAAAGCTTTCAATTTCACTCCTCAGACATCCACAGTTTTCTAAAATTGTCAAAACATTCAGAAATATGTTTCCTGCAAGCCTGGCACCAATACTTTATAAACAGGATACCTCACAGTAATCAGCTCCATGCTCTCTGCCATTCTCAGAAGTATGCTCTGACCCTGGGGTCAAATCACACCCACCCCAGCAATTACCTGAGAGTGCTGCTATCTGCTTTTACCTACCTCCTGTTACGTAACACTGATTATTAACTATACCATCTGGGTACGCTGTCTAAGATCAGACATGTCAGAAATTATCTATCTAACCATCTATTTGCTGAAAAAACTTATGGTGTATTCCCAGCATAAGAAGTTCTTATCACCAGCTGTGAATAGAGGCAGCTCTCCCCATAAGAAAACATGGAGGGGTTAACCCGTTCAGTGCCTCCTGCAAAGTGAATGCAAGTTAAAACTCCAGGTTGTTACAGGATTTCCATAAATTGTAATGGATATTTTATTTTTCCATAAAGGTTACCATGCAGTGGTTAATCTTTTACAGCAGAGAGGAAGTTCTGAGTTTAGTTTCACTTTAAGGGCCTAACTGAGCAATATATCCAAATTAAACTTAATCTCTTGAATCTTGTATTACACAAATAGAGTTAAGATATTACAAGGACTATACAATCAAATTGCGAAAGATCAAAGGCATTCCCAGCACTGGCTGACAATACATCATTTGATTACATCAGCCCCATTACTTACCTATCTACTTAGCACTTACTGCAATTTCTAGAGGTTCACACAACACTATTACCTGTGAATCTAGAGAACAGAAGCAGATTATAGGCCATACAGGCATCAGACTTTGTCACGTGAAAGGATTGTTTGCAATGGTTTCTGCACTAGACTACCTAGCAGCTTCTGGCAATGGTCTGCTCAGTTTAGATGCATTGACTGCAGTGGGGAGGAGAGGGAGAAGAGAAACAGAAGGTTTACTGCTGTGAGTGGGAACAAAGCTAACTGCCCTGGGTAATTGCTATTTACTTGAGTTATATTGAGCGCAGAGGATGGAGAATGCCTGCACAGACATCAGATTGTCAGCTAGGACAATCGTGAATTACTGTGTCAGCTGGCAAACATCCAATGTCTAAATAGCTCTTTTGAGTCTGCAGTAAAATCTGCTAAAACCTATTCAATGATATAGCTGATCTAAAGGGATTGATTTTCCTCTAGACAAAACTGGAATTGTAATGTACATGCACTGTTATACCACTAGATGGCAATAAAGAATATTTCAGCACAAGGGAAAAAAATGAACTATGACTATACAGGGTTTATATCAGATATGCTGCAAATTAACCTCTGTTGACCATCAATAAAAATCATCTACAACTCAAAAAAGTATCTATAAATGTACTTTCTTCAAGTCATAAAAGGGACGGTTATTATTTAATAAGCCCGTGTCAGAATTAAATCGGTCTGAGCTGTACATCATGCAGTAGGAGGCATAATCAAATCTCAGCATTTGAAACTAACGCTTGCTGGCGACAATCCGAGATTACTTGCATGGAAAGAATTCAATGGGTCAGAGGAAATTAAGAATAGAATAATAAGTCCTCTGTGCACTAAGTGTTCAATTCTCTTTTATTTAAAACAACAGGAAGTTGTTCGGAGCAGTATTAAGCTTAATTAACCAAGTGTAAATTGCCTAGACATCAGTTTTCAGCAGAAGCTCAGAGCTACTGCTGTTCCAATAGCACAGTAATCTCTGAGAACCTTTCACCAAGGTACAATGCAAAAAAACCTGGCAATGATGCAACGAGCAAGGTCTTGCTAACACAAACAGAGGCTAGAAAAGCAATGGGAAAACACTGTTACCCTTTAAAGGAGGACGTTAAGAAAATAATGTGTGTATTTTAATAAATACAGTATCTAAACATAACTAGGGGGGTGGATAATTATAAAGAGTTATGATCTGAATTTAGATCAGCACTTTTTTGTTATCCAGTTTTAAGAATATCATTGTTTTTACAATGCCGTATTTACAATAAGTGATCATAATTTGGTCAAAGTTTGGTCACTCAGCCTGATCACCAGTACTGTAATGTCTGTAAACTGGTGATCTGCAGCTCAGCTCACTTGAAGGGAGTAACAAATTAAATAAGGAGTAACAAAATAGCTAGCCGAGCACCGGAATGCAGCGGAATGCAACCTATAGACTTTCATGTTGGCTCTGTACCAACATTTTTTAAACTGGTGATATGGGGGCAGAACCAAAGAAAGGCGTTCGGACTAATTTGAGTGAAACATCACTGTTCTCCATTGTAGACTATCACATTTGCCATTCTTTGCAGTCTATAAAGAGGCAATGAGCATGCTGGGGATCAGCTCGGGGAGGGGGGTGTCATAGGTAAATGTAAGGCTTTAGGGCTCAGCCTACACAGGAAACAGCAGTGAGACGTGTTCATGACCAGCCAATCAGAGACTTCCAAATTAACCACCTAACCAAGCTCATCACATTTCTTCATGAGTTCTCCTCAAGTCAATTTCTGCAGAATAAACTGATCTCTGTATAGTGCCTGGCAGAATAAGACCAGCGGTGTGTAAATTTGTATGGCCATAGTAGTCACAATAGACTTCAGTGGAACAGTAGAGCACCTTTAGAAAGATCAGAGCAAGGCACACTGGAGCAAAATTGATGCAGTTGCCCAGAGCAACCAGTCGAATTTCAGCTGTTCCAACAGGACAAAGATTCTGATTGGTTGTTTGGGGTACAGGGGCTACCTTTGCTCTACCTCTTATTGCATTGTCTTGATCATTTCACAGACAGAATAGATTGGTTCTATGTACTTTGTTAAGTACTGTGTAATATATTGGCTTGGTACAAATGCAGATTGACTTTGACCTTGTACTTACCTGAACTTGAAGCATATACTGATCATTGGCTTTTCGGCTGAGTGTAGCCACGGTAGTTAGAACTCCTTGCTGGTTAATCTGAAAAGTGTTATCGTCGTTCCCACTTAAAATTGTAAAGGTAAAAGGAGGGCCATTGTGAGATGAATCCTTGTCTGTCACCACCAAGTGGAGGACGCTGAAGCCGATCGGCTTATTTTCCTGAGGAGACACATTTTTTACAAGATTATAAGACTGTCACAGCCAGATGTATTTGTCTAGCGGCTGACAGGATGCAGGTTTCTGATCATGAAGAGAAGACAAGGTTAAAAACCCGGCGTTATAGCACAGCAAAGCACTGGCGTGAAGAATACATCATAATAGAAGGAGAGATTTAAGAAACGCGCAACACAAACATAAAAACTGACAAGAATGTGAGAAATACATTTTAGATTTGGTACCCACTGCCTGCACTGCATATACTTGAGACTAAATGAGCTTGTTAAGGCTTTGAGAGGGATAAAATAAACTTTCTAAGCCTAAATAAAGATGACAGAAGACAAAAAAATCATTTATGCCAGTGCTTCCTTTTCTGTTGCTGTATACATGAAATCCTATATTAATGAGGCTTCGAGTGCTTGTTAGTCACTATTGTGTACTACTGTCAATCCAATTTAAATTTTCCTGTGACAAAACTTGTGTGAAGTTAAATTAAATCGAAGGACTTTGCTTAGCCCTTGGCATTTTCTGCCTAATAAGGGAAACGAGTACATACAGCCCTAAGCAAAGCCTCGGGTTTCTGAAGAGCAAGGAATCAGAAAACAGCAATGCGAAAAGAGCATAAAAAAGTGCAAAGAGATATTCGTCTGTCAACATTACATTGCTTGCCTCCCATTGCCAATATCAGCAGTAATATTAACTGGCATTTTTACATGCTGGTAACCCCATAAAGTACATGATTTCCTACCCACTAATTTATAACATACATACTGTAAATAAGATTCTGATTAAATACAGAAACAACGAAACAAAACACTTTTTTTCTTCTAATTCCCTGAGAAGGACTGGATGGTTGAAATGAACATCAATGTACTGTGCAGTATTTTACATAAACTAAATCACTGGAGAAAGAGATACACACACCCCCCATGCACACACACACCCACACACAAATACAAAAAACTGGGATAGAGATATGATCGATTCCTGGACCTAAATGATCTAATTTGTTCCCTCCCCCTTTTCTCTTCTCCATTTTTTGCTCCCTCCCACCCTCTCCTCTCTATCTTCTGTTTTTATATTCTCCTGTTCTCTTCGACTCTTCTATCGTTTCTTCTTCTTCTTCTTTTATTTCTTTATTTGATTTGTTCTTTTTTGTTTTTACTTCTTTGGACCCTCCCTGCCTTTTTTTTCATTGAGGCTCTGACCATGCTTAAAGAGACTCTGAAGTCTCATAAAATTCAGGTTTTTATTTTAAAAATCTCTTTAACATCGATGCCCTAACGAAAATGCTGCAACCCTGTGGCTGAACACTAACTAAATCACCCCAAACCCCCAGCAAAAATCCACGACTTTCTTGGTCATGGATTTTGCTGCCCAGGGAGGCAGAGCTTTGAGCTGCAGCTCTGCCTCCATGCACGTCAATCTGTGCTTATCTCCGCCCCTTCCCCCTGCACACACACACAAGATACCCATAGATAGGGGTACAAATGCATTATGATTCAGCCAACTTGGATTGGACATCAAAGTCTCATCTGTGGGAAGCTTTAGCTGGTCTATGCTATTAGAATAACTGGACAAGTCAGACATCTTTGTAAGAGTGGCAATGCAAGCCCTAAAAGCACTGTTTGCAGAGCTCAAAGTAACGTGTAAAAATGATAATAGTAATACACATAATGGTGATTATTATGTCAACAACAACAATAATAATATAGCTGTTACCTGAATAATAATGCTGTAATTGCCTTTAGAGAACGAAGGAGGATTGTCATTAACATCAGACACATCAATATTAACTGTTGCTGAGCTCGTCCTTGTTGGAGTGCCATTATCTTCTGCTTGAATTGTTAAGGTGTAACCGGATATCTATAAAAACAAGTCAATTAATCGTCGGTCTGAAAAAAAATATGTATTTCTGTGACAGAAGAAAAACATGAACTAAGCTTATGATATGAGAAAAACAATTATCTCACACTGAAAACTGTTGTTATGTTCTGCAGATAATTGCTAAGGAGAGTAGTGTGGTGTGACTCACCTTTTCTCGATCTAAAAGTTTATTCACTTTAACTTCTCCTCGTACAGGATCAATAATAAAGGTATTCCCCAGATTGCCGTTTGTAATTGAGTAACGGATGTGACTGTTCAAAGGTCCATCAGCATCATCAGCAACAACCTGGAAGAAAGCAGATTGTCATGTGCAGCACATACTAGAAGACAAGCAGACACTTTTGAAAGAATTCTTCCTCATGTCCCAGTTTTGACTTATTAGAAGATTTCCCAGCAGGCTTGGCTCAATGTTTTCAGTGTTACCTTCATATATTCAACCAATGTAACAATAAAAAAAATGCCTAGAGAAACACGACTTGGGGAGCTTTTGTTCCTTGCTTGAAACTGTAATGTCTAAAGGAAGGTAATGCCGTTCTCCATTTTTTATGCAATTTACTTCCTTGTCAGATAAGTTTAGATGAAATACTTTAAGCACAACTAAGAAGCCTTTTTGTCTTCTCTTTTAGAATTTAAAGTCTGGTTAACTTTGACTCAACTGCACCAATTGCATTCAGACATCTACTTGGACTGCAAATGATGAAAGGTACGTTTTCCAAGCTTGGGAGTTAAAGTGGATCCGAGGTGAACTTTTACACATTGCATAATTGTGTTCCTTTCCTATTGTTTATAGGGCATTCCTCAAGCCAAATACTTTTTTTGTTTTTGTTTTAATACTCTAATTCCCTATAAACTAAAAAAGCCACACCCACAGATTTTCAGAGAGCCTTGGCAGTAGCAAAGGCTCATGGGAGCTCAGTCTGGGCAGGAGGAGGGGGAGGTGTTACTAGCCATTGATTTCAGAGGCAGAGGGGAGGAGGGAGGAGGAGAGGGGATTAGGCTGATGGCTCAAGATACAGATAAGCCTGCCTCTGTGTAATGTTTACAATTAACATGGCTGCTGTCATTGTATCACAGGAATAAATAATCATATTCTATTAAAACTGTTTGCAGCTAGATTTGCTGTGTAAACCATCTAAACTTTAGATAAGATATATAGACAAGTTTACTTGTTATAGTTAGTTTTTCATCTCGGATCCGCTTTAATACAGTTGGTGATAAGATAAGGTTGGTGTGAGAGCTCTGTTAAGGTGCCCATAGACCTAACAATTATGGGCAGATACGACAAAGAGACAAATTTATCTCTAATCGAATCTGATTAGAGATACATTTGTCTTTTTGTCGACTCTGCCCATATACTACAGGCCAATTCCTGCCCAATTTCAGCATGAAATCTTCAGGGAATCGGCTGAGTCCGCATCACCACTGCCCCTAATGTATAAATGTTCATTAGGGCATTACTTGTCCTGTAGCAGCCTTGCCGCAGTGTCCGTACACGCTACTGGTGCATAGTGTCTGATGTCAGCGCATAGCGTCTGATACGGAGAGCTGCCCGGAGGTTACAGACACCGCACAGAGGCTGCAACAGGACAGGTAATGTATAAATGCACACACGGGGGGAACATTTATGCATTGCGGCGGCAGGGTTTCGTTGTCTCGTCCCGAAAATCGACGCCGTACTGCCGCACACCCGACCAATCAACTTTGGCCCGACATCTTGCAGCATGCACGATCGACTGTGCAACCAATTTCCGTCCCGAAATTGGTTGTTTTGTCGGTCGGGCATGCACTTGGCAGTACCGATTTTCATCCAATTCAAATATAGTAATCGAACTGGATGGTCGATTGGCCGCCAAGTCGCCTGATGTATGGCCACCTTAAGTGTTAGGATAAGATTTGGCGGCGCAAATCTACTTCAGGGGACCCAGCAGGAAACCTCATAGGGAAATTCCACTAACCTGATTGGGTGGACGGCACCCTCTCAAACTGCTAGGTTTCCAATAGAAAACTATGCCCACACTATTCAACCAATCAGAATGCTTTGTGTTGTAAGAGGGTGCTGTGATTGGAGAACTGTTCCCTATGAGGTGTCCTGCTAGGTCTCCTAAAGTAGACTAGTGACAATTTGTGTGTAAGGTTAGTGTTAAGCAGGATAAAATTACTAAGTATAAAGGTGGCCCCGTGTGATACAGTAAAAAGATTCTATTTTGCGGCATTTATACGAAAACGATTAGTTGTACAGGGGGGGTCAGGCGAGGGATTCGAGTAAGAATTGTGATACATTTTTTCATTTTTATCGATATAAGTGACAAATTTTTCTTACAGTATAGCATAGATAGTCAATTTCTTAATTTGTAGCTCCAAGTAATTTTTTCAGAGCTTTCTATAATTTTTTCTTCATCATTAGGCACAAATTGAGGTTGCATATGTCACTAAATGCTTTTCTCTTTAAATAACTGAACGTAATTTACCATTAGGACAGACTGTCCGGATATGGCATCTTCTCCAACCACAGCATTGTATATGCTCTGACTGAAAACTGGCGAGTTGTCATTGACATCCGTTACGTTTATGGTGATGGTTGCAACATCGCTTAGAGGTGGAGTACCGCCATCCGTGGCTTCTACCATTAAATAATATTCTGCTGAGCTCTCATGGTCCAAACTGTCAATTATGAATACAGCTCCTGTAAAGAGATGAAAACAGACATTTATGTATTTAAAAAATGGGAAACTACTGGTAACTGATGACCTAAAATAATTCCATTGATTATCTTATTGTGAAGAATACCTTATTGTTATAATTATACATGGCAAGACACTCATTTTTAAAATAACAGACATTTTCCTCTCCAATGCAGCATTTAATATGGACTAGGTTGATTTTCACAGTTCCTTACCAGTGTGTTTTTCTTTTGAATTTTTTTTTTTTTTTACTTCTGACTTTCTAGGCATTTTTATCTGCTACAAGAGGCTAACAAACCCCTTATAACATTATGCACATATTACAGGTCCTGTTTATGCCCCATACATATGGGGAGTCCTCCAAGGGATCTGTCGCCCAGCAGGGATCGGTATATGATCCCTAGGGTGACAGAGTAGAGCTGCACAGATGTATAATCAGCCTCCGAACTAGTGATGCGTCTGTTGCTATCGGGGGGCACGGAGGGAAAACAAGTGTGTGTGATGGAGTGATTTCTCACGGGGGAGGGAACTAATGGATTGTGCAGTGTACCGGTACTGGGGATTGCTACAGATCCGCCATGCCAGATCCGCCATGCCGGATCTTCAGCCGACATTATGCGGCTACTGAGTGCATGCTGGTCTCCCGTTACTCAGCTATGCTGTGGCCAAGTTCAGACCAGCATGTGTACGCAGCTTTAGAGACACTGCCGCTGATCAAACCTCTGGTGGCTGCCTTGTGTCACATTGAAGGATATGAGGAGAAGACCTCTTTCCTCACTGAGCTGCAGGGCTGGCACACTGAGGTGACCCAGAAAGTCTTTTGCCTCTGAGCACTTCCAGGTATGCACAGATCAGAAATGAGCAAACCAAAATTCATGCTCACTCCTCTGCACAAGTCATCCTGAACATTCCACTCCAGACATCCCGAAGGCAAACCAGCGAGAGGAAAGACAGACAGCAAGGTCAGTGATCTCCAGTTACTTTGAGTACATTGCAGGCATTTAATAGAGGCCCCTTAAAATGAGGAGAAGAGGCCACACATTGTTTTTAAGACAACTTTGTTTAAACCCTTTTATGGCTATAACTAGGGATGAAACAATGTGATGTAAATAATTTCTCCTTACATTCAATTTTCATGTAAATGTTATGCAGCTTGAACTTGGACCAATAAAAATTGGCAGGTAGTTATTCTGATTGGTCCAATTTCAAGCTGCATATTATTTATGTGAAATTTGTATGCAAGGAAAATCTATTTGCATCTCACTGATCCTCCTTAGCTGTGACATATAGTAACTGTCTCAAAGTTAACAAATACCACTCAGACTATCGCACAACCTATTTCAGGTAAATATTTAATGCCAGGGATATTGCGCTGAGTTTCAATTAAATCCAACTAAATCCAGCACACCAGAGACTACTGCAAAACCTGTTTCAATCAAATCCTTAATTACAGCGATATTGCAAGTTTCACTTAAATCCTTAATATCAGAAACAGTCTACACCCTCGAAAAATAAAAGTCACATGGGCATAGTAAAGTCAGTACATCCTAATGTCCCACAGAAACCCACTCCCCATCATGATAGATGGGTTATTGGCTGCAAGGAAATGGAGGGTGAATAGTTATTTACACTGAATGAGTTTGAGAAAGAGAATGCAAGGACATGGATGAAGAACAGCTTTTAAAACAGGGAAAATTATGTCAAGAGAGACTACTAGGGCATGAATGTACTTCACATTGGGGGGTATAAAGAGGGGACCACAGTTTCAGTGGACCTCATCTTAAGCCAATATATATATATATATATATATATATATATATATATATATATATATATATATATATATATATATATATATATATATATAAATATATATATATACACACAGGATCTTCTCAAACAATTAGCATATTGTGACAAAGTTCATTATTTTCTGTAATGTACTGATAAACATTAGACTTTCATATATTTTAGATTCAAATACACACAACTGAAGTAGTTCAAGCCTTTTATTGTTTTAATATTGATGATTTTGGCATACAGTTCATGAAAACCCAAATTTCCTATCTCAAAAAATTAGCATATTTCATCCAACCAATAAAAGAAAAGTGTTTTTAAAACAAAAAAAGTCAACCTTCAAATAATTATGTTCAGTTATGCACTCAATACTTGGTCGGGAATCCTTTTGCAGAAATGACTGCTTCAATGCGGCGTGGCATGGAGGCAATAAGCCTGTGGCACTGCTCAGGTGTTATGGAGGCCCAGGATGCTTCGAGAGCGGCCTTAAGCTCATCCAGAGTGTTGGGTCTTGCGTCTTTCAACTTTCTCTTCACAATATCCCACAGATTCTCTATGGGGTTCAGGTCAGGAGAGTTGGCAGGCCAATTGAGCACAGTCAGTAATACCATGTTCAGTAAACCATTTACCAGTGGTTTTCTCACTGTGAGCAAGTGCCAGGTCGTGCTGAAAAATGAAATCTTCATCTCCATAAAGCTTTTCAGCAGATGGAAGCATGAAGTGCTTTAAAATCTCCTGATAGCTAGCTGCATTGACCCTGCCCTTGATAAAACACAGTGGACCAACACCAGCAGCTGACATGGCACCCAAAACCATCACTGACTGTGGGTACTTGACACTGGACTTCAGGCATTTCCCTCTCCCCAGTCTTCCTCCAGACTCTGGCACCTTGATTTCCGAATGACATGTAAAAGTTGCTTTCATCCGAAAAAAGTACTTTAGACCACTGAGCAACAGTTCAGTGCTGCTTCTCTGTAGCCCAGGTCAGGCGCTTCTGCCGCTGTTTCTGGTTCAAAAGTGGGTTCATGCTTCCATCTGCTGAAAAGCTTTATGAAGATGAAGATTTCATTTTTCAGCATGACCTGGCACCTGCTCACAGTGCCAAAACCACTGGTAAATGGTTAACTGACCATGCTATTACTGTGCTCAATTGGCCTGCCAACTCTCCTGGCCTGAACCCCATAGAGTATCTGTGGGATATTGTGAAGAGAAAGTTGAAAGATGCAAGACCCAACACTCTGAATGAGCTTAAGGCCGCTATCGAAGCATCCTGGGCCTCCATAACACCTGAGCAGTGCCACAGGCAGATTGCCTCCATGCCACGCCACATTGAAGCAGTCATTTCTGCAAAAGGTATCCCGACCAAGTATTGAGTGCATAACTGAACATAATTATTTGAAAGGTTGACTTTTTTTGTTTTAAAAACACTTTTCTTTTATTGGTCGGATTAAATATGCTAATTTTTTGAGATAGAAAATTTGGGTTTTCATGAGCTGTATGCCAAAATCATCAATATTAAAACAATACAAGGCTTGAACTACTTCAGTTGTGCGTATTTGAATCTAAAATATATGAAAGTCTAATGTTTATCAGTACATTACCGAAAATGATGAACTTTATCACAATATGCTAATTTTTTGAGAAGATCCTGTATATATATCTCACTAATATCATAAATGTGAAAGTTTGGATGTTTGTTACTCAATCACGCAACAATGGCTGAACGGATTTGAATGAAATTTGGCACACACATAGTACATTACCTGGAATAACATATAGGATACTTTTTATCCCCATAACCCAAAAGTGGGCTGTTGCAAATACAAATTTCACTGGGAAAATGTAAACTGCAGCCATTCTTACACCGTTAATGGCAGGGTTCTCAAACTTTGCACAGCTGGTCACCAGGTGACTGGGAATAATATTCAGAAAAGTGGGTGGGGCCTAATAAAGCCAATCAAAATTCACCTGTTGATTTTCAAAAGGCATATTTAATTGCTGTCATTCTTGCACTGTTAATGACACAAGCCTCAAACCTGGTACAGTTGGTCATTGGGTGGCTGGGGTTCAAATTAAGAAAAGGGGTGGAGCCACACACAGGCAAATAGATTTGTTTCATTTCAATGCAAATTATTAATGCCAAAGACCGCAAAGCTCACAAACTTGGTCATTGAATAATTGCATAATTGTGTGTTAGGGTAAGAAAAAGTGGGAAGAGAAAAAAACACCAGCCAAATACATACCCGGGCAACGCCGGGCCATCAGCTAGTATGTATATATGTATATATATATATATATATATATATATATATATATATATATATATAAAACTGAAGAAATAAATATTAAAAAACATTAATTAATAATAAAATACAAAAAAAAAAAAAAAAAACAATAACACAACACAAAAAATAAATAAAAAAAAAAACCACCTAAAACAATAATAGCTGCAATAGCTTGACATGGGCAGTAACTAGAAAACATCCATTTTCAATTCATCTCATATACTGCAAAGCATTTAAGAGGAGCTGTACTGAAAATAACATGATGGATAAAATTGCTTATTTTTACAACATTACTTTATAAATGATTTAGTTAGTGTTTGCCTATTGTAAAATCTCTCCTCTCCCTGGTTTACATTCTGAAAGTAATCACAAGTGGTGACGTCTTTACTGCTGTCAGGTGCATCTCTATGGAATGTTTATTTACTGAGAGTTCTGAAGCCTGTGAAAATAATAACTGGTCTTCCAGAATGCTCTGGAAGAAGAATCAGGCATGGCTAAACAGCCTAGGCTGTGACATCACTGGGAAGGTGGGGCTACATACCAACATACAGCAATATATAGATACTAGTAAAAAGGCCCGCCCGTTAAAAAACGGGGTTTTATTATATAGGATTGGAAGTGTTTTTGATGCTGAAACTAGGATAATTCATGTAAAAGTGGGTATCCTGAATATATTTACTACATTCCACTATATGTTATTACAGTGCCTCTTCAACTGGTAATAAACTGTACTTAAAACATGCCTGTTACTTCGTATCAAACACCATACAGTGTTGCAGCAACAGCACCAGCCTGTTTTAAGCTTTTCAGAGCATGTTTTCAAGCAAACAGACAGGCAGACTAAAAAGGAGCCCACCATGCCGAATAAACAACCTGCATGAGGTGTACTGTGGCATGTAATCAGCCTGTTATCTCACCAGCTGTAATACGCTCCATGTAGGTTGTTTCTTTCTTCATTTTTTTCCATAAGGAGGAATTGTTAGGGCATGCATGGGCAATAGAAGGGCAGCAGTACTTTATTTTGAAGAAATTATAGCTTAAATAGTGGGAAAGGAAATATTTAGCAGCTTTTGCCAACTATATAACATTGTACCATACTGGGACTGTTGATTTATAAACATGTCCTGTAGTAAGAGAAAACAAATTCCAAATAAATGACAGTACAGGAAAATAATACCTGTTACAGGGTTAATGCTGAATTTTCCTTGTTCGTTACCGCTGACAATCTGATAGGAAATTTCCGCATTTGCATCAATATCCCTGCTTGTGGCATACACCTGGACAACTTCTGTTCCCACAACTACGTCCTCCGACAAAGTGGCGCCATATTCTCGATGCTCGAAGACTGGCGGGTTGTCATTGATGTCCAAGACTGACACCAGAACTGTAGCCACAGAGGAGAGTTTCCGTGGCAGACCCTGGTCAGTGGCTTTCACCGTCAGTGTGTAGATTGCTTGTATCTCCCTATCTAGAGCTTTCTCCAGAGTTATTATCCCAGATGACTCATCAACAGAGAATTGTCCTTCTGCCGAGTTGACTAATGAATATTGCACCTTATGATTAAGTCCTGTAATAAAAAACACAAGAGATACATCATAAAACGATTATATGAAGCCCAATAATGCTGACAGTATTTTGACTGTAGTGCTTAAGATCTCCATTCACTGGTGTTTTGCAAGATAGCTATTTTGTCAAGTCAATTTCCATTATATTCAAACCCACAATCCTGCCATGAGTCTTGTCTATGCAAAACTACCTAACAGACTTTGGGCCTTGTTTTATTGCAAAGTAACAAGGGAGATAAACCATGTAAAATTCTGATTACTGTTCCTGTGTCTGATGACACAATACTTCTTAAAGCAAACCTGAAGCAAAAAAACAAACAAACTATATGATATAATGAATTTAATTTGTAGTACGGATAATGACAAGAACATTAGTAGCAAAGAAATGACTCTCATATTTTTATTTTCAGTTAAATAGCTTTTTTTTTAATAACATTGGATCATTCTGTCACAGTTGCAATTTTATAAACACACTCTGTCTTTTAAGCAATAAAACAAAGCAGAAATAATGACCCTTTTAACTTTACTGCAGTAAAACCTAATCTGAAGGTGTTTCTTGGATGTTTAAGTGATTCAGAAAACAGGACTGTAGTTGACCTAGTCACTCAAATAGCTCAGAGAAGCTCTTTTGCATTGATAACTGACTTTTTTTTTAACTCTTCCTGTACTGGAAAACAATATGGGACTATTTTCTTTGCTACTAATGTTCTATTTCTTAGCTGTACTACACATACAATGAATCTCATGAGTTTATTTTCCCTTCAGGTTTGCTTTTAGGCTGTGCCAACACAGGCAGTGTAAACAGAGAAGTAACCAGCTCTCTCTAAGCCTACATCCCAAATGCGTCTCTATTTAGGGGAAGGCAGTATAAAGGCCAAATATTTCAATGTAAAACACATCTATGCCTACTATATGCAGATTAATAAACTAAGCCAGATAAGTACCTTCTAGAGAAAGTGTTTGGAAGCCATATGGCTGAATTTGGAAATGTGCATCAAAAAGTTCTACAGGATGTGATGATAACCTTATTCATTGACTTCACATATTTCCAGCTTAACAAATTACATAGAACAATATACTCACTGTCTCTCCAATAGGCTAGCAGTCACACTTAGTGTAACAATGAGAAATACTGGAACCTAAAGAAGCCAATCAGAATTAATGTTATTGCCTCCCATGCCTTAATAAAAACTTCCTTCCTGAGGCACAACCCAAATCTATGACTAAGGGCACATACTGAGCCCGGCACGCATCAGTTTGATCCTTTGGATGTCTATGTCTTTTTGTGGATTTTTGCAATAAAGTTATCCGACTTTTTACAAACTCATCTGAAATCTGTGGATCCTTCTCGTGTTGCTTATGATGGTTTGGCTTATCCAGATCCTGCACCAGTGAGTATGCCTGAGGGGGTTAGAGAGCGTATGCATTTCCTCCACTTGTCTCCAAACTTCTTTGTAGCCTGAAGTGTGAAATAAAACAGTGCTGACCCGTAACCTAAGTCCCTCCCACTAATGTTAACCCTTTCATACCTTTACATCCTTACCCTAACGGCAAAAGCTAACCTCCTACATCCTTATTCCCTAACTCTCTTAATCTATGCCTACAGTCCTGTTTAAGGACCCTGCACTGTCTGCAAAACTAAACCGCTGCTACTTGTCCCAGTACCACAAAAAGTTACACTGGGCTTCTTTAAAAAGCTAAGTGATCTTATGTCAGTACCTGTTGCAGACTAGAGTTTCTTTGTTGAGCTTTATTTTTAAATATAACTACTGATGTCAGAAAAATAATAAAATAATGGACTTCATCATTTAGCCTGGGCAGAATAGAAACAGAAGAAATAGCCAATAGAGATCTGTGAATACTAATATATATATATGTAAAATATTTGTATAGGGCTCGTTTCTACTAGGGGAGATTTTCAGCGACTTCCCACACACGAATCCGGAGGCAGAATTGAGCCTATTAATATTAATAGGCTGCTTCCAAATTCCCCTCAAAAATGGAAGCACTGCTTCAGAATTTTGTACAACACACCTGAATTCCCACACATGGCACAGCTGGAGGGGATCAGATGAGTAATCACACAGCACAAGTGCCAGGAAACCCAGCCTTATAGGTAGGACAATATTATATTTATGTTTTGCATTCGCTATTTAGAACTCATTAGCCTTGCCAAATACTAGCCTACATAAAACGAGCACGCACACACACACACCTTTAAACATTTTGGTTTACTAGCGTTCAGTGATTCACACATATGTACAATGTGTTTTTCCCCAAGGAAATATGCAGACATTTTGGTGCCTCGTAGCATAAACAAAATTCTCAATTTCTGCAGCTACAATAAAGTCACTAAGAAAACACATGTGGACTGATAAAACAAGACAAAAAATGCAGAAAAGCATCAGCCAGTAATACTGTCAGTGTATTCGCCTCTGTTTAAACAGGCTGTCAGATGAAATGAGACTAAACACATTACCGTATCAAATGCTGAGTGCATCTATAACCTCAACAGTACTTTGCTCTACAGACAACTGAACAGGAAAGTTACTAACTCTAAAGGGATGCAGAATGCTGGACAACATAAGTGTTTCAGCCAACCTGGACTGGATTCTAAAAAGGACCTCCATATAAGTTGTATGTTCAGGGTACATTGCACTGTAAATGACTTATTTACTATGTAAGTTTCACTCACAGCATTAACTATTAATCTGACAACATGAACCCCCTCCTTGGGTTAGTCCACAATCCTCATAGCAGATTCTCAAGGTTTACTTTATGCTTTTGAACCGCGGTCCATGGCTAAGACTTAAGCCTCCCACACTCGTACATGCACTACACGATACATATATAGACATATAACTATGGTAGGGACTAGATTGGAAGTCATTCTGAGGGACAGTTAGTGACAAGATAATATACTCTGTACAGCGCTGCGTAATATGTTGGCGCTATATAAATAAATAAATAAAAATAAATAATTAAGCACTGCCGCCTGTAGGGATCGTGGCTAGATCCACTGGGTGACAGTTTAAGTGCTGTACAGACTCATTACTAGCCTATAGGCTAGCAACGCATCTGTTGCTATGGATGGGGAGGAGGGACAACACATTTTTAGTAATCTCCTCTATCTACAAACACTTGTGACCTAATTGTGGACAGCATCTAATAAGGCCCCTTCCACTCCTAAAATGTTTGTTGCGGTGAAATGCTTCTGCAATTGCACCGCAATGATCCCGAAAGGCTGAACCGCACATAACTGCTGCAGTGCAACCATACAGTGAGGCATACTTTACAATGAAAGTTTGCCTCTCTTTCCAGTAAACTGTGCATGACGCACTGCAGCTCTTATGTTGCCATGACTGGAACCGTCATAATGCGATCAATGTGATAGCACCATTGGAAATCACTGCTTCTGTGTCGGGATACGGCGATTTTCTGCAAAGCAACGTGACGCACTAAGTGTAAAAAGCCCTTTAATCCTCATCACATATCTTCCTTAACCTCAATAAATTAGTCTCTCAACCTCCTTAGCGGTAATCTCGAGTCAGGCTCGGGGCGGAAATCCTTAGCTCAGAGCAGTAATCCCGTGCCTGAGTGAGTTATATGCAGGAGCCGCTGCAGATCTCTCTGTGGTATGTTTTTTTCTTCTTGTTTTTAGGGTCTAAAAGCTTGTGAAAAAATTGCACGGCTTTTAGACCCTAAATCTCGAAATAATTATAACGCCAGGGAGGTTATAACAGAACTGAGGGAGAATTTCACCATCTTTTAACAGGATTTTTTCCCAGCATGCACTGTTACTATAGCCCAAAGAAAGTGAAAGTAAGCATTCCTGACTAAATAAAAATTACTTTGCAATGTTTAATATATCAATGTACTAGGAGTACACAGCATTCATTTCAGATGTTTTACCACACAAATCCTATATACTGTATAAGATGTGCATGGTGGAAGGTTTATCATAAAATCTAGCTAAGAAATAAAGCATGACTTAATTGTCTGGACAGCTATTTATACAGCACTAAAGCAATCATTTATTCCTAGATTGCGAATAAGAGATGGTGCATACCTATATCAGCATCTACAGCCTGCACTCTTGCAACCGGAGTTTTGGGTTCAGTATTTTCAAACACAGTCACACTGTAAGGATCTGAAGAGAACTCGGGAGCGTTGTCATTTACATCTTCTAATGTCAGCTCCACAGTGGCCTCACAAAAGTTGCCGCCTCCATCCGTAGCTCTCACTAAGAGATGGTAGACATCCTGGATCTCGCGGTCAAGTGGCAATGAAGTTTTCAATTCACCTTAAAGAGAAAAGAAAATATATTGAGTCCAAACTATATATGTAACTTTAGAACTGTAGAAGAAATGAGAAGCTACTGCAGGAATTACAATGTGATTCTAAAACACTACAATGACATCAGTGGATACATTAAAATTCAAGAACCATTTCTGAACATCCTCTCGTTAGCTAAATGGTCATGGATTATGCAGTATATTATAATCTCGTATAGTAAACTCTGATATAGTAACACGTTGGGTATAGTGATCTAAATGTCCAGGTACTGGCCAAGCACCATTATAAGTATATGGGAGTATTGCCTGCTATAGTAAACCTGGATATGATAGAACTTCTGTTATAGTAAACCTGTTATTTGGCCCTTGCAGTACTCAGTATCTGGCTATAGTGGAAAGTGGGTGGACGCATGTGTCATGCGTAAGTCAGAGACCCATGAGCCTTGGTCAGTGGGCAGCCAATTGTATCCTGCATGCTACTTTGGGCCTGCGTGGATGACCTCAAAAGCACCAGCCAGAGATACCTATACTTCTTGTGTAAGTGTAAGCTATGCTTCTTGTGTAAGCTGCTGCTTGATTACTGAGGGAATTGCCTGTCATTTGTGACTTGCTTGTGCAGGGCTAAAACACTGAAGTATCATCCAGGCTGCACAGAAATGTGGACAAAGGAGTGCACTATAAGGTACTTGCATTAACTGGTGAGACCTATGCTTCCTGTGCAAGCTGTTGTGTGATTATTGCATGCAAATCCTGCATATTGAGCACTGTGCAATCTAGCTTAGACACTGTCTGTGCTTGCTTGCTAAAGCATTGCAAAGAAATTAATTACTCCCTATTAATGGCTGACTTAAGATACAGTGCTAAAGTATACTTTATGTGCTTGAATATGACAATATCTGATATAAAAAGACTTCTGACATAGCAAATTATTTTGCCTGATCTCTTGAAGTTTACTATAAATGGATTCTACTCTGCTACTCTACATATTGGGAAACTTCATGTCTTCAGTTCCTGCTGGGTGTGAACTGTTTGAGATGGCAGGGATATCGTTTTACAGAAAATATATTGAGTTAGCAACTATGCGAACTTCAAAACACAGGGACAAAATCTGCTCCATATAAACCCGATCTAAAACAAATATCAAACCAGGCCAACAACACTGAAGGTTCAGGCAAAGTAAACTCTCCTCTCAACCTAGTAGATATAAGAGAACCTATCCCACTATGGATGACCAGACTTGGGATGTCATGTCTATGCAGACTACACTGCCCTTCATCTACCAGCCTCATAACTTGCTGGCCAGATGCCCCCATTTCTTCTCAGGACAATACCTTCATCCATGAACATGGAGGCTCAGAGGAGTTTGCTGTGTTTTAGTGCAAGAAAAAGTGAGGAGCGTTAGTGTCTGTACAGCCATACTTTCCCACCAACAAAGTGAATGGGAGAGGATGAGAGCTACTGAGTATCACTTGTTTGCCTCTCCAAACACACTGGCCCACATGCAATTTACTTTTTCTTCTGAGTTTTCTCCTAGGAGATCATTTTTCATCTTCTATTTATAATAACTTTTCAACACTTTGCAATTGAAAAAGTACCAAAAAGTAGAAAAATGTACTATCAAAACTATGTTAAGTATTTTCTTACTCACTGATCATTTAAAAGGCATTTTATTGACACGTTTGAAAATATCACTAAGGAGAAAATTTAGGAGAACAAGTTAATTGCATATGGACCACTGTGGGAGACTGAGCAGCTGCAATGATGCAGTGGCCTACTACTTTAGTCATTGGCCAGAAGACCCTCCATAATGTTATTATCTTCACATGGGATACAGGTGAGTAAGAGAGAATATGGTGAAGGAACAGATTTCAGTTGTTGAGGAGGGGAACATAAGGTGATTGGCAAGCAAATATATTCCTGGCCATCTGCTTTAAGCTGTATTCTACCATAATGAGTGAATCAATGTTGTCTCTGTAGACCCCTGTATTGTACTGGTCTACAGTATTTTTCTCTGCTGATATAGCAGTGGGAAATCATGCCCAGGTTTTTCTTCTAAACTATTAACTGTAATGACGTCCGTAATACAAAATTAAGAATGCTAAAGGAGATGGAGCAGCATTTATTCCTTCTCTAGAGCTCACCTGTAAATGGATTAAGGTGAAATTTCTCCGAGCCGGGTCCAAGCAATGTATACATGATGTCAGCATTCGATCTCGTATCAGCATCTGTAGCGGAGACTTGCAGGATGAGTTTTCCGGCAGGAGCATCTTCAGAAATGGTCTCAAAATAAGAATTCTGTGAAAAGGTGAAATAAATGTTATGATTAATTTAAGGGCATATAAATAAAAAATAACCTGGATTACAAAAATCAAAAACAAAAATGAGTAGTTAAAAACGACTTTGTACGTTTTGAAATCTTTAAAAGTAAACAGTATTACTACATAAAGAAAAGGTACTAAAGTTCAGTAATTTTCTCTGAGAATATAGACTGCTAATTCAGTAGGGACTTTGCACCTCAAAAATAAACTAAGACAATTCACTTTAAATAATAACAGTGGTCTTATTAGCTGTCTTTGTGACAGGTGGATGTGTACATGAATTCTTGATTGCAAAGGGTTGATGTATATAAACTTTGTATCACAGTGATGTTGGTAGAGGAATAGCCAGGCTCTAGAAGATCTACTCCATCTTACACGGGCAACACAAAGAACTTACGTTTAACACAGCAGTGTTTTCATGCATTGGGAAAGGCAAGTGGGGAGAATAATGCTCTCGAACGGCGCTTGCCCAAATCGATCTGCCAGGCTGATTTCTGGCCAAAGGTGTTGGGGAGCATCAGGTATTGCTGTACACATTCTAGAGTCTTGGCAGAGCTTCATCTAGTGTGTGTATAATGCTAGGTACACACCATACAATTTTCTGTTAGATTCTTCTGTTAGATTTACCTACAACATGGAAAAAAGCTATCTGGCAGGTAAATCTAAGAGAAAATCTAACAGAAAATTGTATGGTGTGTACCTAGCATTAAGCTTTAAGCCCCGTCTACATGGGGAGAGGTTGTAGTGATCCGGCGGTTCGATTAGCCGCCGAATCGCCTCTTACGCGTGCCCGCCGCGTGTGCGTCGCATTCGATTCCCCGCTCGTGCCCGCCGGCGCCGCTTATCTTCCGCTCGATTCCCTGCCATTGTCCCCTCGCGGGGAGTGAGCAGGGAATCGGCGGTGCGAATATCCGTCCTGTCGGATCTTATCAATCGAGCCGCATCAGCGGCTCGATTGGTAAGGAGCATCGCGGCCGCATCTACTAGTGTAGATGCAGCTTAAGACCCTTGTTAGGGAGGACCTTAGAAGAATCTGTTTTACCTAATCCCCAAACGTTTAGCTTGATTTTATCTTTGATGTCATAGTGTTTGGCATCACCATTCCTAGACTGAAAAATCACTCCAATCCCCTTTGAAAGAAGATCAATCATGTCTATGAATCGCGAAAGTGACTTAACATGTTCACCAAACAGGATCACAATGATTCCTGTGTCAAGAAGATAATCTAAAAGTGTAAAAGACTTCAAAGAACTGTAAACCGTCCAGACCAGGGGATCGAGTCACAATCCCAGATGGGTGACATGAGTCAAAAATATGTACACCCCATAAGAAATTCCTATTGAAGGTCTTGGTTGTTCCTGACAAAGTGTGAACACCAGGTTATTGAAGGCTAGGATGAGCCTACTTTTCCACAAAATACATTTTACACATTTTTAAACTTTGTTCAGTGCAGTTTAAAGGAAAGTTTACAAAGATTTTGTTCAGTCACATAACCTTTATCTAAATGTATTTAGAATGAAGAAAACATATTAATTAATAATCAAATAAAAAAATACATTTGGCATGACATTTACATTAATTGTATTAACTGTAATACTATTTTACTATCAGACTGTGCAAAGGACTGCCAGGAACAAGTGCCCTCTTGCTAGGAGAGGACAGTTGCTGAAACAGTATGAAGAAATATTCATGATTCCTAAAATAGATTGTGTCAGGTATTGTGTTTGGACACATCATCAGTTGTTTTAAGTACCTTTTCACAGACTGGGCTGTTGTCATTAGCATCAAGGACCTTCACTTCCACCATGGCTCTGCTAGCAAACGTTCCATCAGTTGCCGTTATGTTCAGGAGATAGTTGTCCTTCACTTCCCTGTCCAGCGGACTTTTCACATAAACCTTCCATTCATTCTGCATGTTTTCAACTGCAAATTGCCCCAATGGATCCCCTCCTGTAAAATCATAAAATGTTAAACAGATGGGGTATTAGCATTCCTTTTCATACAAACTGACGAAACAACAGAACAAATGAAAAAAAAAATCATAAATTGGAAAATGCCTAAAATGTCATTTTTTTGTTATGACTTAGCAATATGGGCTTTTACTGTAGTACTGAACATAAATATAAAAAATGCTATCGCATCCCTTCAAATGAAATCTGACGTGAGTGGAATATATAGAATGACATTTTTATCCTGTTTTTGAAAATGCCAGGTTGCTGACGGTCAGGCTGACCTTTTGGATTTAGTAGTTTTTGAGTTAAGCACTTGCTAGATGCATGCAGCCAGTGGAGTCAGGACACCTGATCTACATACTTATTTTCTGGGATTCACAAACTATTAAAGGGAAATTTTACATTTGTTTATAAAAACTCAGGGCTTTGGTTTTGGCTCTACAAACATCAAGGATTATTGGAATACATTATTTTAGCTTGAATAAATTGTCTAAATGTACAGTCTCCATTCTGCAATGCTTGTAACAGAAACTGACCAAGCAACTTCCACCTCATTTTTCTCCTTACCATTCCCACCGAAAGCAGCTTTGTAACCCACCAAACCATAGTCCCTCTCCCCATAGCAACTGACATGTCACTTTGCTATTGCAGAGGAAGCCAACTGTGCTCAGACTCCAAACTGCCACCAGAGGGGCTGACAACCATTATGCGTGTGTATACACCTTTAAAGGAAGTGTATATGGCTGTTTGCACTTCTTTTGTATTTGAATAGCATTTAATTTGCATAAAAACAGCATTTAGTCTGTGCTCAGTTGTTAAATTCAAAACATTTAGCAAAATAATTCAAAAGCAAGAGAAGATAACAGGTTGCAAAAGGAAAAAAAAAATCCATTCTAAAGCAAATTACTCAATTGAAATGGGGTCTCATTTAAAGTTCAAACAGGATAAAAGATTCATCTAAAGTGCTTTACACATTTGGACCAAATACAAAAATGTGTGTTCATGAGCACAAGCTCTAAGGCCTGGAGACCACTAGAGGTGTTTTGTTTTTTTTAAGCGTTAAGGGATCGCTTTAAATCGCTAGTGATTTCCCTAAACGCTCTGCCAATGGGAATGGATGGGGCAGATTCCACTAAAGCGACTGTGATTGTGCAAATTGCAATCGCAGGACATGCAGCATTTTGGGAGATTTTCTATTCTAATGAATTGTAAAAGAGCAGGGAAATCACTTCCAAAATTGCTTACAAAGCGCTACCACAAATCGCAAGCAATAATGCTTTGTAGTGGGTCCCAGGCCTAAGGCCCATTTCACACATAACAGAATTCATATGTGATTTGCGTTTTTGCTAATTTACATTGACCACACAACTAATGCAAGTCAATGGCATTACACATTTTCTGCAATAAACAAACCAAACAAACAAAAAAACTCAGCCTACATGTATGCTTTTTTCTGCACCGGACAAGAAATTTGCGTACAATGCAAGTCTATAGGGAAAATTTGCATGGGAATGTGAAGTTAATTGCATGCAATTTCATGTAAATTAACTTCATTGGAATGCATGAAAAAATCACAATGTGAAAAATTTGCATAAAATGTTAAGAAAAAAAAGATTTGGAACCTAACATGCAGGGGCGTTGCTAGCTCCAAAGATTAGTGGCACGTGCCACAGATCTAGTCTGGGATGCCCCGGATGTCCTCCAGGGAGAGTCCAGAACATCTTCTCTTCTGGGCTTTTCCCCCAGTGTTTTGCATTTTTTTTCTGTACTTATGTAGAGGGGGGTCTTCATCCAACATTTTGCTGGGCAGGCCTACTTAGACCGCTTTTAAGTTCAGGTAAATTTGGCTCCACCCATGTCCACACCCACATTCTGGTGCGTGGCCACACTCATTTTTGGCTGGAGTTCACAAAATTGCCCTGGATCTCTTAGGACCCCAGAAACGCCCCTGCTAACATGCAAAATGTAGAATTGCAAATGCAATAAAAGCAGCTATAAATCGCAGGGATAAGTGTGAAGGCTGCCTAAAAGCATAGACAGGCAGATGTTTTCAATAACAGTTGTGGAGAGCGAAAATCATGAACGCCAGGCTTAAATTCACTATTCACCTAGGATTATTTTTTTTCCTTTTTCTTCCCAGGAAAAGGACTGATTAAAAGACACTCAAGGAAATGCCAGCAAGTTTTTAAATCTCTTTTGTGCAATCAAGTGCTTTTTAAGCTTCAGAGATGTTCTTTACCATCATGTAGGGAGTTGCTACACAGACTGATTCTCACTAGCAATGCTCACACTGAGCGCAACCTTTTAAAAGACCAGATGCTCACAGCCATTCTGTTATTTTACACACAGAACTAAACATACTGGAGCTATTGGAAGAAGACAGTGCTAGAGATGGTCTACGGAATAGGTTGGCGCTTTATAAATCAATAATAATAATAATGGTCAATGAGACGCTAATAAGTCTTGTATGCCAAATGAATGTGGATTGTATGCATCTTTGTACTGTCCCAATCAAAATGAGCAGGAAGCGTATTTGATTGGTCAAAGTTCCAAGCTGCATTCCATCTGCACAGTGGCGTAACTAGGCCATTTGACTCTCAGTGCCGGGTATTAAATGACAACCCCCCCTCCAAGTGAGTGTGGCATGCTAAGTGCACCACAACAGTGCTGTTTAGGCATTGGTAGGTGTGTGTGTGTGTGTGGGGTGCTATTGTTAGGCTTCGGTGAGGGAGAGTAGTGTTAGGCATAGGTATGGGGGTTATTAGTGTTAGGTGTAGGTAGGTGTAGTGTTAGAAATAAGGGAGGTTAGTGTTAGGTGTATGCGGTCAGGGTTAGTGTTAGGCATAGGTGGTGGGGGGTCAGTGCAAGGTGTAGGTATGGGCAGAGGTGTTCGGTACAGGTATGGGGTTAGGTTAGTGTTAGGCCAGCATATGTATGGATCCCAGTTAGTGCTAGGTGAAGGTGAGCAGATTCAAAGTCATAGGTGCGGTGGGGTACCTCATTCAGCAATGTAGACTCTGCATTGATGATTGAAGTACCCCCACTCCACAACTCACCTTCACCTAACACTAACTGTTACTGCAGAGTAGTGCGAGCAGAAGGAAGCCATGGTGTACCATTAACTCAATGCGTCCTCCTGTCACCATTTAGCTCTCCCCCTAATGCCCAGAGTGTCTTCCTGCATTACATGATTGCACGCATGCAGAAAGACATACCAGCACTAGGGGGAGAGATGAGTGCCGAGAGGAGGTTGGACATCGCTGGACTCTGGTAGTGGCGTAGGTGAGCTAATGGCACGCCGTCGCTTCCTTCTGCTTGCAGAACTCTGGATTCAGGCGGCTTCAGGAGGTCTCCGGTGTCACCCCCCTGCCATGGTGACATCCGGAGTGGTTCGTTCCTGCTGCCAACCCGTTACTACGCCACTGCATCTGCATTACCTATGCTTGCAAGCTGAAATTATTAGCTTCTCATTGTACTCCACTATTAACCAAATAAGAACCATCATTCCCTTCAACAACATTTTACAAAAAGACAGCACCTACAGGGTTAAAAATGTGAATATACTTTTGCCCTGCCCTCTATCATCTCAGAAAACCATCTACAAGATAGCAGAATGGACCGCTATTATGTATAAAAATAGCTTAAAAATAAGCTAGCATGTTTGCACTACCAGATGAATGGTGTACAGACATGCATTTCTGGGTTGGGATTGTTATTGCTGTCTGTGTCCTATTGCAGACACAAGGGTCCTTATTCAATTCACTTTTTCTCCTAGGTTATGTTAAGGGTTTCTTCTAGGTTATATTTCCACACTTTATCATATTGATAAAATGCTGCCAGCATGTAAGAAAACACACAGAATAATTTTGAGAGCACTTTCCCATCTATTTACTGTATTGGTACTTTTTTCCATTGCAGAATGCTGAAAACTGAAGATCTCCTAGAAGAAAACAGGAGATAATGTGTATTGAATGATGCCCGTTATCGCAATTCTTTTTTCCTGGGACTCCCATAGAGCTAGAACAGTTTCTTTAAAGATTATAAATGTAACCCACATTGTATAAATGTTTATACAATTCACTTATTCAATTGTTTCAACTTCTGTTTTTTACTATTGGGCACTCTGCAAGAGAAAAGGTAACAAAAAGTAGGTTAAAAAGTACTTTCAAAATAATACTTAGCATTTTGTTGCTTGCTGGTGCTTTAAATGCCATTTTATTTATAACATGTGTAAATATCACCTAGGAAAAACCGTACGAGAAACAGTGAATTGAATAATGGCCAGTGGGCCTGCCTGATCCAACTCAGTTTTCTTTTAGGAGATAATTTTTCTTCTTCTGTTTAAAATAACTTTTCAGCACTCTGCAATTTAAAAAGTACCAAAAAGTAGGTAAAGAAAAGTATTGTAAAACTATTCTGGCCATTTCTTGCTTGCTGGTGGCTTAAACAGCATTTTATTGATGTGAAAATATCACCTGGGTGAAAACTTCTTGGATTGGGCCAAGTGTCTCTTACCTGCGTTCTGTAGAGGGCATAAGTAAAATTCTCTCAGAAATGGACACAGAACAGTACTACTAATCCACAAGAAGATCTAGTCCCTCATCACACCATGCAAAGAAAAAATAAACAGAAATTCCTGAATGTGTGCTATAACAGTAAAGTATAACTTGTCTATCAATTTCAGGTCAGTGCCAGTCTGGAAGAAACTGGCAGATACTGTCTACCCCCTGCCTGAGCACACTGCTGGCTGCAGAAGCTTTTCCACTGCTGCTAAATTGGCCAAGTAACACAATCTTCACTTTTTTTATAATGTATTTTTAACAGCATCTCTTATACTTAAAGGGATACTGTAGGGGGGTCGGGGGAAAATGAGCTGAACTTACCCGGGGCTTCTAATGGTCCCCCGCAGACATCCTGTGTTGGCGCAGCCACTCACCGATGCTCCGGCCCCGCCTCCAGTTCACTTCTGGAATTTCTGACTTTAAAGTCAGAAAACCACTGCGCCTGCACGCCCGTGTCCTTGCTCCCGCTGATGTCACCAGGAGTGTACTGCGCAGACACAGACCATACTGGGCCTGCGCTGTGCGCTCTTGATGACATCAGCGGGATCGAGGACACGGCAACGCAGGCGCAGTGGTTTTCAGACTTAAAAGTCTGAAATTCCAGAAGTGAACCGGAGGCGGGGCCGGAGCATCGGTGAGTGGCTGCGCCAACACAGGATGTCTGCGGGGGACCATTAGAAGCCCCGGGTAAGTTCAACTCATTTTCCCCTGACCCCCCTACAGTATCCCTTTAAACGGTTTACAAAAGACAGATGTCCAACATTCCAGTTCTACAATAGTCCAGAAATCTTTAACTGATGAGAAGGTAGGACAAACCAACAAAAAACACCAGAAACAACTGACAACTAACACTTCACTATCATAGCAATTTCCAGAATGGAAATGATAGCGGATAACCCCTTCATGATAAGAATATATATATATATATACAGCTTTAAGTGCAGGAAAATGGAGGGGGTCAGTAGATTACCACCTAGTATCTCAGAAATGCAAGCCAGCATGCTCTGACAGTAAACAACAGGTCTGTGAAATGGAGAGTAGAAGAGATGAAAGTCAATACTGCTGAATGTTTTTTTATTCAAACGTGCATGCAAGCATAATTCAAACAAACATATTCGTCTGTACAGCCTCCGTAGGAGCGCAGCAGTGCAAAACGGCCATCAGCTTTTTAGTGTCCAGCACCCACTGTCACCATCCTCTCCACCCATGTACCTGTATGTACAATTTCTAATGGACACAGACAATGATGTTTGTTTGAATTATGCTTGCATGCACCTCTGACTAAAAAAAAAGTATTCAACATTGCTGACTTTTTTCTCTCTCTCTATATATATATATATATATATATATACAAACATACAAGGATGCTGATCACTGATTTTATGGCATTTACAGCAAGTAAGCAAGCAGAAGAAAAAAAATATTTACCTGTAATGTACATTGTGACTTCTTTGTGAATACTCTCAGTATCATCATCAGTGGTGCTCAGAATAGCAACAATGCCACCTGGAGGGTCATCTTCATTCACTGCACCTTTGTATATTTCTGCAGTGAAGCGTGGGGGATTATCATTCACATCCATCACCATTACTTCAATTATAGTAGATGATGACAGCACTTTATCACCATGATCATAAGCAACCACTACAATGTTATATTTGTTTCTTCTTTCATGGTCAAGACCGGCAAGAGTGGTGACCCATCCAGTTTCCAGGTCCACTGAAAAAAGATCTTTAATTTCTTGAGGGTCCTGTGATGGTGCCAGCATATATGAAACATGTCCATTGAGGCCTGAATCCAAGTCAACAGCTTTAACCTGCACAACCTTTGCTCCTGTAGCAAGATTTTCCACAATGAAAGCCTCATAAGGATCAGCTTCAAACACAGGCTTATTATCATTAGCGTCTTTAACCTGAATTCTAACATCCACGGAGGAAAGCACTTCATGTGTCCCATGAATATTCTGAGCTAACACTGAAAACTGATACCATTTAGTTATTTCATGATCCAGTTCTTTCTCAAGTTTCAGTCGGCCATTTTGCTTATCGATCACAAAAATATCATCAGCATTACTTTCAGGTGTATTCCCTTTCATGAGATAATACACTATAGGTTGGATACTTTCTGCTCTGATAACATCAAGCTCTGTACCAATTGGAGTGTCTTCAGAGATACTTAAAGTATAAAATGGCTCAGAAAACTTTGGTAATTGGACTTCAGGTGGGAGAATCCGAATGTCAACTGGCACAACACTTTCTCTTTGGGGTGATCCACCATCAGATGCTTTAACAAAAAAGGAGAATACTTCATCTTCTAACCCAACTAAGCTTTCCTTGGTGGTAATGGTTCCTGAATATCGATCAATTTCAAAATTTTCTTCAACACTTTCGGACTGTGCTGCAATGCTATACGAAATATCAGCATTTGCACCTTCATCACTGTCAGAAGCCAAGATTCTTACAACAATAGACCCTCTGGTAACATCAGATGCTATGCTCACCTTGTATTCGGAAGCACGGAACTTTGGATCATTATCATTATAATCGGTTACGATGATATTAACAATACAAAAGCCAACTTTTCCACCACCGTCCTTTGCCATTACACTCACAGGAATAACTTTGTTAGTTGGACTTTCACGGTCAAGTTTTTCTGCTGTAAAAAGCTGTCCCTTATCATTAAAGTAGAAGTTATCCTTCGCAAACTCATTTAGAATGTGGTAAGTGACCTGTCCATAGATTCCTGTGTCTTCATCGACAGCTCTGAGTTCTGTCACAAGGGTCTGCACTGGAGAATTTTCTGAAAGTTCTACTTCATAATGACTCTGACCAAATTTAGGGGTATGTAAGTTGGAGCTCATTACGTCAATGTGTACTTGAGCAGAACTTCTAAATACTCCATCGGAAACTGAGATGTTGAGTATGTAGGACGTTTTGAGAACTTCTTTCCGCAGGTGGGAAACGCTTATAATTCCACTTGTGCTGCCAATAACAAAATTCATTTCCTCATTCCCTGAAAGTATAGAATATTCTAATTTTTCAACATCTGTGCTGTCAGGATCCATAGCTTTGACAGAAGTTACAAAGCTTCCTTGTCTTGAAAGCTCACTAATTTTGGCTCTATAAACTGCTTGCGTAAACTGTGGGGGATTATCATTTAGATCTATAACAGTGACTTCTACAATGGCTTCGCTGCTTAGGGGAGGAATTCCACTGTCAATTGTCCTCACTAGCAAACTGTATACATGTAAGTACTCATAATCCAATTGCTTAGCAACTACAATAAGTCCACTGTTGCTATCGATGTGAAAATACTGTGAGGCGTTGCCATGGTTACTCACAATGTGATAGGAAAGAGCTTTATTTTGTCCAGAATCAGCATCTGCAGCACTTACTTGCACAACAGATGTTCCAATCACTGAAGCTTCAGACAAGGTGGCAGCATATGTCTTTTGCTTGAATACAGGTATATTATCATTAACATCTTCTAAAATGATATCTACAAAAACTTCAGCATGTGCCCCTGTCACAGAGTCAGTTGCTCGAACTCGTAGTTTATATGCTGGATTGGACTCAAAATCAAGAGGTGCAAAAACATTAATTACACCTGTGTTGAAGTTAATATTAAACTGACTGAAAGGGTCACCATCTGTGATGCTGTAAATTACTCTGAGACCTTCTGGGCTGTTGGCTTGTATGTGTACAACAGGACTGTGGAGTTGCGCATTTTCAGCTATTACTACACTGTAAAAAGGCCTTTCAAAGACTGGCATGGCTTTATTCATTACTGTAATTGGGACAACAACCTCTGCCGAATAGGAAGGGCTTCCTCCATCTTTTGCCACCACAGTTATAAAATATTCCTTTCGAAATTCATCTGGATCAAACTGTTTTTTCAATGAAATTGCACCAGATGGTCCAATTTCAAAGTGCTCAGAATTTTCTTTCAGATGGTAATGTATCTCTCCATTTTTATCAATATCTTTATCCACAGCAGTAATATAGCGAATGATATGACCAACCATAGCATCCACCTGGACCATGGCATAATACGGAAGGTTAACAAACACAGGGCTGTTGTCATTGATGTCTTCAACAGTTACCTTCACGAGAACATGCGCAACTATTGGAGGTTTATGTTCATTGGTAACTTCAACTACTATTTCATACAGATCCTGCTGTTCACGGTCAAATGGTATCCCTGTAGTTGAGAGCACTCCGGAAGTATGGCTGATTTTAAATCTTATATCTGGGTTCAAAATACGGAAAAACAAAGGCTCATTGATGCGATTGCCAACAGCATTAATAACAGTTAGGGTTTTTATCTGAGTCACGTTTTCTTGCACAACTGCAGAGTAAGTCTTTTGCGTGAATTTCAGTGAACTTTCTTTACTCTCTTTTACATTAATTTTAACCGATGCAAAACTAGAAAAGCGCCTGTCTGAAGCTCGTACAGTCAATTCATATCGACTTCTCAGAGGAGTTGTGTTTTGGATTGTTATTATACCTTTTAATGAGTCTATGGCAAACTTTTCTCCAATGTTACCTTCGACTATGGAATACATGATTTCTGAGAATGGCCTGGAATCATCATCTGTTGCATTAACTGTAATTACCTGCACCCCCTTGTATGTTGGTATTAAAATGGAAGCTTCATAAATTTCCTTTGAAAACACTGGAGCACAATCATTGATGTCTACCACATATATGGTGACGTTGGCTGGATATTTGGCAAATAGTCGTGGATAGCCCATATCATGTGATTGCACAGTAAAATGGAATATGTTTGTCTGTTCGTAATCTAAGCTAACTAACGTCCGTATTGCGCCTGTACTTGGGTCAATAGCAAAATACTTATGGACAGATGGCTCGACAATTTGATAAACAAGTAAAGCATTTGTTTCTCTGTCAGCATCATTGGCTCTAATTACCAGTGGGGTGTTTTCATTAGTTAGTACCACACTGTTAGCTGGCGCAGATTCACTAATGAGCCCTATGTAGTTAGTCTGTACGAATACGGGGAAGTTATCATTCTCATCTCGAAGGTGGACAACAAGCGTTGCATTGGTAGATAAGCCAGCCATGTTTGTAGCTTGGATAGTAAGTGTGTAAGATGGCACTGTTTCAAAATCGAGATTGTTTTGTGTGATGACGACACCAGAATTTGGATTGATCTCAAAGTCATTCATCGAATTTCCATTCTTGATTTCATAAATGACGGAAGACTGGCTATGAGTGGAAAGCATCGCCACAAAGCTTCCGATTCGTGCTAGTTCACTGATTTCTGCTGAATATTCTTTCTTCATAAACTTGGGGGCTGCATTGTCTGATACCGTCACCAGGATGTGTGCAGTTGTTATCTGGCTCATTGTTGGAATTCCGTGGTCTGAGGCTTTGATCACTAATTCATACTGACTTTGGCTATTTCGATCAAGTTCCTTTGCTGTTTTTATAATCCCCAAAACTGGATCAACTGCAAACGCATTTGCAGTGTTTCCTGCAAAGAAAAGAAAAAAAAAACAAATAAGAAAGACGTAGTTAAAATTATGAAAGAAAAAAAAAAATACAACATGATAGCAGAAGAAAATAAAATACATGAAATCTTGCTAAAATAACCATAATAAGAAATAGTATAATGCAATTAGTTTTCTTATTTAAATACTTAAGTCTTATAATGATCCCATTTTCTAAGCGTCTGATTTAACCTCAAAATAATTCCTATCTAAAGCACTTTTTTATGTTCTTTTGATTATATTTACAGTCATTACATTTTTCCTAGCTTAATATACTTTGACCTTCTGGACACTGTAACTCAGTATTAGACACTTTAAGGCAGTGTTTCTCAAACCTATCCATGTGATTCCCCAACGGTGCATGTTTTGCAGGAAACCTCACCTATGTATAGGTGGGGGCAATAAGCGTCTCAGCTACATTGAATCCACCTAACTGATATACTAATTACCCCACCAATGCATAGGTGAGGTTGCCTGAAAAACATGCTCCGTTGGGGAGTCAAGGACAAGTTTGAGAAAAACTGCCTTAGGGCGCCTGCTAATAAATGATTTATGCAAAAATCCTTAACTGTAAGATCTAGGATCCTTAGAAAAAGACTAGACTCCTGACTTAGAGCTGTTCGCTATGCCTTTCAGCTGCCCAAATACCAATGAGTACTTTTCTTGCCAATAAAATGTTCTCATTGGTGGAAGATGGGAGTGCAGCTCTAAATCAAGGTTTCTCTTAGCTCACTTACAGTATAACAAAAACAATTAGTGTTACCTTGAATTAAATAAACTGAAAGGAATTATCAGTCAAATAATGCTGCCCCCTGCTCTACTTACCCGGGGCTTCCTCCAGCCCCTTACAGCCGACATGTCCCAAGCTGCAGCCCGCGCAGAACACTCCAGACAAAGTGGACTTGATTGACAACTGTGCTCGCGCAGGTGGAGTAGAGGACATCCTCGAGGTCGGCCTCTGCACTGCCGGGAATCCAGGGCCGGAGGCTGGGAGTGGATCTGCGGTGTGGTACGTGTCGGCTGCACGGGAATGGAGGAAGTCCTGGGTAAGTAAAGTGGGGGGCAGCATTATTTGGCTGATAACTCCTTTAAGTGGGCAGTGCCAAATTACAAATAACGAGCTCCCCAAAATGTGAACTTAAAGAGAATCTGTATTGTTAAAATCGCACAAAAGTAAACATACCAGTGCGTTAGGGGACATCTCCTATTACCCTCTGACACAATTTCGCCGCTCCCCGCCGCATTAAAAGTGGTTAAAAACAGTTTTAAAAAGTTTGTTTATCAACAAACAAAATGGCCACCAAAACAGGAAGTAGGTTGATGTACAGTATGTCTACACATAGAAAATACATCCATACACAAGCAGGCTGTATACAGCATTCCTTTTGAATCTCAAGAGATCATTTGTGTGTTTCTTTCCCCCTGTTCTCATGCACTGAAGTTTCAGGCTGCTCGTTTCTTCCTGCAAACAGCTTTGCCCTTGTCTGTAATTCTTCAGTATGTGAAAGCCCAGCCAGCTCAGAGGACGATTTATCCAGCTTGTAAAAGATAAGAGAGAAGAGAGAAGCTGCTCTAATCCTAAATAACACACAGGCAGTGTGCATAGAGGGGCCTTGAAGGGGGAGTTCATAGTAGAACCACAACACTGAAGAACTTGGCAGCCTTCCAGACACAGGCCGACAAGTCTGACAGGGGAAAGATACATTGATTTATTACAGAGACAGTGATAGTATAAAGTGCTGCAGTAAGCCAGAACACATTAGAGTAGCTTTTTGAACTTGTAGGATGATAAAAAACAGGATGCAATTTTTGTTACGGAGTCTCTTTAAAGGTCAAGGAAGAATTGGCTAGGCAGAATATCCTGCAAATCCTCTCTGCATGTTTATGCTCTGAAAACTGCATTGGAGCATTCGATGGATGGATAAAGGGTACTTTGGGTGGCCCTCCAAAGGGTAGCAGATAATAGGCCTATAAAGCACTTAATGAATCTTTCAAAAATTTAGCAGACTTCCTCCACTACTGTGCATTACATATCCTTAGAGAGGTAAATGGTCCTACTGCTCGTTGATTTAGACTGCTGGCCCATATAAATGGCAATATGACAAATTTTATTATAGAGACAAAACCATCACAATCACCATTGCCCATTCAGAAATTGAGCTTGTGAACCTTGTGGTTATTTCAGTAATATTCTGCTATTATGAACATGGACCACTTCACTTTGATTGTTCCCCAAGCCAACTGCAAAAAGCACTCCATGTCCCGAGTTGTAGAGCAGTATGAACCACACTCTGAAGAATGTAATATATATTTTCCTAACCCTAGAAAGGCTCCTACGTGATGATGTGAGCAGAATGAAATCACACTGGCATACGTTTTCTCTAGTGAAATTGACATAGCTGAGCAAAGCCCTCAAAATTATGATTAGGCCATTACAGTTCTTAGCAAAGCAAATGTGATTATCAGCCTGGCTACATAGTACAGCTTTGATGAAGAGCCTATGTGATGCGTTAACAAGAGGTCATTTGCTGTGAATACTACTTTGGAAATATAATTAGTTTATTCTATTTTTTTGTTTGAATCATAGTAAAAGTGGAAGAATAATACAAGTTGGACAATTACCCTATGATGAAATGCTCCCTTTGAGCGCAGGGAATGACACCAGGGAGTTGGCAAATGATTACATCTTCCCAGACGCTTGTGCTATGAACACTATGCCATTCTTAGGCAGGAACATTACAGAGTCCATAAAATATCACAAGCATGCGAGGAATCCCTGCGCTGCTGCCTCGGAAGATTGACAGCTATCATTTATTCCCCCAGAATCTTGATGGGAAAAATGTGACATTTAAACCATTTGGATGGATCATCTGCTTTATCATCACACCATCAACTGGTAAATGTACTTAAAATGCGCAAATATTAGCAAGTCAGGACACACTTGTAAGCCTTGTGCATTTCTTCAACTGCTAATTGGTGTTTTCATGACAAACAAATATTGACAAACAGCTGCATGTAATACTGTAGCCACCTACGACATCTGAAGAGGACAGCTTGGCGTGGAATCATGAATAAACAAACTGTGGGAAAATGTCATCTGATCAGTGAAACAACATACTTGGACAACTATTTCTGTGGTACATTTGGGGGTGGATTTTAAAGTCAACGAATATCACCATGCAGAGTTTCAGAATTTAAAGGCACACTGAAGTTAGTGATGGGTGAACAGTGTTCGCCACTGTTCGGGTTCGCCCGGGTTTTGGCCTGTTCGGGTTCGGTTCGGCACCCCCCGAACACCTCATGGTGTTCGGGAGGGTGCTCGGGCACGCTGCCCGCACCCGATCAGGCCTTCTGTGTTCGGCCGAACACAGCCGTGTCCAGCCGAACAAAGCCCCCTATAGAGTCCCAGCATAAAGGGAGAGCATGCCCCGAGCGGGGGGTCGGGGGTCGGAAATGCCCCCCACCCCTCCCTGCTAAGCTCTCCCTTCTGCTGGATCCTATAAAATTAAATAGAAGTCCCCCAAAGTACCTGTAGCAGGCTGGCAGGAAGAGGACAGGAAGCGGGCAGCCGGCGATCACAGGCGCTAGTACCCTCTGGTACTTCCGCCCTCTCTCTGACGCACTTCCTGTTTACATTTGTAAGTCGCGTCAAGAGAGAACAGAAGTACCGCGATGACGCGTACGAGGGTACGTGTCATCATGTAGATGACGCGTACCCTCGTACACGTCATCGCGGTACTTCTGCTCTCTCTTGACGCGACTTACAAATGTAAACAGGAAGTGCATCAGAGAGAGGGCGGAAGTACCAGATGGTACTAGCGCCTATGCTCTCCGGCTGCCCGCTTGCTGTCCTCTTCCTGCCAGCCTGCTACAGGTACTTTGGGGGACTTCTATTTAATTTTATAGGGTCCAGCAGAAGGGAGAGCTTAGCGGGGAGGGGTGGGGGGCATTTCCGACCCCCCCCCCCCCCCCCGCGCTCGGGGCATGCTTTCCCTTTATGCTGGGACCCTATAGGGGCCCCAAAGGGACATGTTCGGGTTGGGTTCGGCCTGAACATGCCGAATATCGGGGGCATGTTCGGCCGAACCCCCCCCGAACCCGAACATCTGGATGTTCGCCCATCACTAACTGAAGTGACATGAGGCACGATTAGGTAAATGTCTGTACAAGCAGCATGGTGACATATTCACGGATAGCACTTACTGCCTGCAGCATGGGGGTCTCTGATTTAAATCTTGGCCAGGACACGATCTGAGTTTGTATGTTTTTCCTCTGGGAAGTCTAGTGTCCTCTCCCATTCCAAAAACATACTGTTAAGTTTATTAATTTTACACTAAAGGTAGCCATACATCTAGCGATGATGGACAGATTTGACCAAGAGACAAATCTCTTTGTAATCAAATCTGATTAGAGAGATATCTGTCAGCTATACACCACAAGCCCATTCCCGATCAATTGTATGCTGAAATCATGGGGGCGCGTGTATGAAGAGTGGAATGTACCAGAAGCAGCGGAGGGACAAGCGGAGGCCACGGATAGGTAATGTATACCTTGCACAGGGCACATTTTTCATTAGAGGGGACAGCGCTGGGAGTTTCGTCGCGTTCGACGATTGTCGCGAAATTGCACGCAGTTCCCACCTTGCACCTGATTAAGCAAGTTGACCCAACATCTTGCAGCATGCGCGATCGACAATACGACCAAATGGTCACACTGTCGGTCGGGCATGCACTTGGCAGTACCGATTTTCATCCATTTGATTATAACAATTGAATTGGATGGTTGATCGGCCGCTAAGTTGCCTGATGTATGGCCAACTTAAGTTAGGGACGTTAGACAATAAAAGAGATTAGATTGTGAGCTCCTCTGAGGAACAGTTAGTGACACCACTATAGACTCTGCACAACACTGTGGAAAATGTATGTACAGTCCTCACTCTATGGGCTTGATTCACTAAATCTGATAACTCAAATATCACACCTTATCAAAGTTAACACGCCTTATCAGAGTAGCACAGCGAGCGCTATGAACACAGAGGGGCTCTGGGCAGGATGAGTGCCATTGTCAATTAGCAGGCATAAGTTTGTAGCGCTCTCTATGCTACTCTGATAAGGCGTGTTAACTTTGATAAAGTGTGATATCTTTGATAAGGTGAAATATCTTTGATAAGGTGAGATATTTGAGTTATCACGGTTTAGTGAATCAAGTCCTAAGTGTTAACAATCAAGGAAAGTTCTATTTAGCATTAGGACTAAAGATACAATTCGTTATCAGTTTATTATTCTTCAGGTTTGCTTAAAACTGTGCTGCTTGCTAACTTGGGAAAACAAAGCCATCGGCTGTTGCCAGGTGGACTTAATCTGACACCTGACAAACAGCTGGCAGGGGGCTGCTGTACACATGGCAGATTATCGGCAGTGGTGGTCATTATTGGTTGCCTCTGCCAACTTAAATCTAGGTTAATGGGGTGTGTCTGTAAGGGGATTTAAACAGGAAGAAGAGCTAAACAGGAAGGAGAGGTTACATTTAGGCATCATGAAGGAGAGGTAAGAAAAGACGTTAAGATTAGGTTTTAGGAAAGGTATTTTTATTAACGTGGCCATTAAGATTAGGAATTAGGATGGGGTATTTAATCAAGTAGGGTAGGTAGCATTATGAGAATTCTTAAAGTGAGAAGTTAGGTGTCATGAGGAAGGTTTTCATATGGAAAAGCTAGGTTTAGGCATTAGGTTAGGCGATTGGTTTGGATTAGGGAAACAACCGTGAAAAATTGATAAATACTGTTGGGTACTTTTTGTTCTCATGAATTACCCTCAAAGTTTTTTTCTATTTGAGAGTGACCAGAGCCAGAGCAGGGCGATCCCCACATAGTCATCTATAGACATCACGTGCCCAGGCTTGTGACTATCCTTCTTTTTGATTTATTTTCCATTACCATTCTTATTACATTAATTGGGCATTTCGGTTTCTTTCTGTTTTCTTATTCCCTGTAAGGGCTTACATGTTATCCAGATCTTTCCATTGGGGAAAATTGATAAATTGTTCATTAACACTGAGTTGTATAGTCAAGCTTGGAAATAATGTGCAAATTATGAAGCCAAAACCTCCTACACTGAATCAACACGTATGCCCTATGATCACATCAGGAGGGAGAATCCAATAATGCATTATAGTGCACTTTATTGCTTCCAGAGCAATCTGGGGCTGATTTAATTCAGGCATGTTATATGTACAGTATATTTATTCTTTAAGTAAGAATATGAAGGTGTCATCAAAATAAATGGAGATTGTGTTAGGAAACCATAAGGCGTAAAATCAATTTAAGCTATTTCATGGCCATGCTCCTTAAAGTGAACTCGCTTAAATGATGCCTATACTAGTCTAGCCTTATAGAGTCTATAAGATGACTCTGAATGACCTCACTATCACCAAAATACATAGCTCTATTCAGGTGACACAGAGTGCATAGTAACATGACTGCAGCTGTGTATTCAGAGCAGAAGGATGTAGAGATGTTCATACTTAAAAAGCACCATGTAACAGCTTAGTGCAGCCTTGGAGTTAGTTAAATGAAGAGTCAACTGAAGTCCCCCTTTTGACTTTAGAGAACCCTTTGACTTATTTAACAGAACTAAACTAGTCTCAGATGCACTTTAACCTCCTTAGCGTTCTGGACGAGCTGAGCTCGTCCAGTAACGCTGGAGGGCACCACTCAGGCCCTGGTGGGCCGATTTGAATAATTTTTTTTTTGTGAAACAAGCAGCTAGCACTTTGCTAGCTGCGTGTTTCTCCGTTCGCCGCCACAGATCCGCCGTGTAATAGGGCACCCCAGACCCCGTGCCAATCAGTGCCAGGCAGTGTTGAGGGGTGGATCGGGACTCCCTGTGACGTCATTCCGTTCGTCGCCATGGCGATGGGGGAAGCCCTGAAGGTAATTAGTTCAGAACGGGATTTCCTAATGGGCATGATCACCGGCGGCGATCGGAAAGGTGGGAGGGAGCAGGGAGGGGGGACTCATGTAGCTAGCCCTAGGCTAGCTACATGATTAAAAAATAAAAATAGGTTAAAAAAAACACCCGTGGTCATGGCTCTAATTTATAAGACAAGGCTTTTGTTTAGTACGGGCTCAAGACATGGCCGCGGGTAATCAGAATGCCAGGGAGGTTAAGGCACCTTAATTATGCTCTGGAATCTTTCTGAGCTCCTTGATAGCTCTAAAGTCTTGAGTCCGTACTAAACAAAAGCCTTCTCTTATAAATTAGAGCCATGACACGCAAGAGGCTAAAGCCTGGTACACACCTACAATTTTCATTGGCCAATGACAGGCCAATTTTACCACTTACATATAGTATGAGGGCCAACAGAGTTGCAGCAACAAGTTGCTGTAGAGTGCCATTGTTCATAGAGGTTGCATTGGTAACAATGCTTAGAAATTTGTCGCAGAGACTATTCACAAAAACAGAAAAAGTCTTGCATGTAACATGGCCCATGTAGTTTTGCATCACTCCCATCCATGATTTATTAATCACGGAGAACTCACTGGTTTGTGGATATAAAGAGTGGTCCAGAGTTCCATCTCCATAGTTATGACCAAAAGAAATATACTTGCCGTTTATAAACACTGAGAAGGCAGATAGAGAGTGGGGGCAACCCTAGTTTTGTTGTTGGGCAAGGACATATCCCCTGTGTTTTCTTTGCAACGTTTGACAGATAAGTATTTTGTGCAGCCTGCTGATGTTTATACTTTGAAAATCAATTTCAGAACCCTTACCTGACTCAATAGAATAAACAACCTCTGCATTTTTCCCTTTGTCTTTATCTAAGGCAGTGACTTGCAGCACAGCAGATCCAATAGCAGCTGATTCATAGACTCGACCTTCATAGAAAGAGCTTGTAAACCAGGGGGCATGGTCATTGGTGTCAGTCACATTAATAACAATCCTGGCATAGTTGCGCATGACGGGAACATCTTGATCGCGCACCTGAAAAATGAATCCTCCGTCAATATGGCAGCACATGAATTTCACAATGAAAAATAAAAAATGTCTCCTTTATCAGCTGCAGACAAAGGGATGTGCCGCGGTAGCTTACCATTACTGTCAGAACGTGCTGCTGCATCTCTTCATGATCCATTTTTTCTACAATATAGAGGGAGCCGGTGGCAGGGTCTATGCGAAACTTCTTCAGGCTGACAGGGTCAGTGCTGCTCTGTAATGTGTAAATCAGCTTATTCTTCTCATCTCGGTCAGTGGCTGTGACTTGCAAAATCTCTGTCTCTGGGGTAATGTCTTCTGGAATCAGCACTTCGTACCGTGAGGTGGAAAATTCTGGCCGGTGGTCATTAGTGTCGATAACTTTAATAAAAACCTGAAATGTAAGCAAAAATAACAATAAGTTGGACTGGCACTAAATACTAAGTTTGACATAATTTAATAATTTGTATCAGATCCGGTAAACAGACATTGATTGAAAAAATAAATAAATAGAAAAATGGCTAATGCAGGTAAAATGCAGTAGGGTCCCAATAGCATTGCACTGATAGAAACATTCCCTCACAATTTCCATTATACTAATAAGATCTAGCTCTCGCACCCAGGCCACGGCCTCTTCAGTTGGCTCATATAAGGTCAAAGGTCAATCCCTGCCAAGACCACAAGGAGAAGGAACACTTTATTCCCTGCAGCTGTAGACTCTTGAAGTCTGCACCTTGTTGTTGAATGCTTGTTGTCTACTTCCGTCACTGTATAATACTGTCATGGTTGCCCTGTTGTTGCCAAACCCAATTCTAGGCACCACCCAGTCATGCTTGACGATAATAAACTTCTGATGCTGATTCTTTTTGCGATTCACAAGCAATCGCAATTGCAAAACACTGCTAGTGGAAAAAAGCCCTAAAGAGCGAATCAGTTCATTGCAGTGCTGAAGCTGGGTGCCGTCAAGATTGCCAGACCGTGAATTACATCTGCCTCCAAGATGCTTCCACTTCGGTGGGCTTTAATGTGTACAAGCACTGTGCTCTCAGGGGAGCGTAGAGGCATAAATAACTCTTTTGTGTCTTCAGAAAGTGTCTAATGTTACTGTAGAGCAGGGCTTCCCAACCATATCCTCAAGTACCACCAACAGTGCATGTTTTGCATAAAACCACAAACATTCACAGGTGAGGTAACTAGTGTCTCAGCAGATCTGGTTAACTACCTTTGTGGATTCCACAAGACATGCACTGTTGGTGGTACTTAAGAGTAGGGTTGGGAAGCTCTGCTGCAGAGGCATAATTTCAGCAGGTAAAGTAATTTTCAGGTTTCGCAGAGAGCAAGATGGCAGCTGCCATGACACACACTGCACACTCTGTGGATTTGCCCAGCAAGGTGACATGACCCTGTGCACTAGTAAAACAATGTTAATTTGACAACAAGTATTTGGCCTAGATGAGATCAAGCAAAGGGAAGTTTGGTTCAGATTTGCTTTAAAGCAGCCATTAACATTTGACAATAATTGTTTGATGATATGTGTGTGGCAAACTCTTCTAACACCTCATCTATGATCATCTCTTAATACTTCAAAGAAGAATTTTATATTCAGTGGTCCATTAAGAGCTGACAATGGCTGACAATGAATACAGTCTTGTTAGCTGGAAGACTGCAAGTAAGCAATTGCATTTTCAGAATGAGTCCCTGCAGTGTAATCCGCCGAACGATTCCACCACCAAACAATCGTTATCTTAGTTCTGGAACATTCCGCAAATACTTGTAGGAATGTTTGTGAATGTCACCGTAGTTATTTCGTATCACACAAATTGCACTTCATGTTCAGTCTTCTCTAAAGCGAGGAGGGTGCTCAGCTATTGTGAGTAGGAATTACGGACTTTATCTGCCTCCACTAAACACTACAGACACATTTCTTGCCCATAAAATACTGCAGCTGGAAGAGAATGAAAGCAGTAGTGTCTATGCTACAATGCTGACAGCTTTCATTTGGATTTCTCTTATCACTGTACGAGTATGCTGGGAAAAATAATCATACGTGAATACGCCTTGGGGTGCTGCAGATTGCGGATCCATCTGCAGACAACGATCTTAGGTGATATTTTCTAAATGGTTTTATTTTATTTAATGTTAACTTCAGCGGTTGCAAAATCTCAGTCAAAGCGATAATATGGCGGAGGGAGGATCCAACCTGATCAGCGTTCCTTTACAGGCCTGATCAGCAAACACCTTGCTGGATAACGCCTACAGAATGTAAACATAAGCTAACTTCAAGTGGACCTGAACTCTTGCACAGGACAGAAGGAAAACAGAGAAATGCACCCTGTATGTATTACGAGAGTTTAGCCTGTCTAATTCCCCCTCATCTGTGACTAATCACAATTTGATCGCAGCTGTTTCAGCTGGCTGCCTTGGCAAAGCAGCTAATTTGTAAACATAGGATGTTAACCCTATATCTGCTTCCACGAAAGACACACTGCAGATTTATTGCAGGATTTGTATCAGCTGTGACAAAGAAATGTTTTTCTTTCAAAGTTATTATGCTGTTGCTTATCATATAGAGCAGAGAGGAAGCTCTGAGTTCAGGTCCACTTTAAACAATGATCAAAATAAAATGACCATTCACCTCTCCACTCTTATTGGAGCACATCATATACACACGATTTGACCTCAAAATCTTTTCCCTTCACTGCTGCTGATACATACGCTTTGACCGACTCTAGTTGGTGGATTAGTGGATGTATGATTCAGCAACACAGTAACCAGCACAAAACTGTGAAGCAGGGATTCAGTCCATCACATTTCTGCTGAAGGTGCTTTTTGGTGCCACATATGCTACTCATAGATAAATATCGGAGTGCTTCAAATTTGTATTTATTTACAGTATATAGCACTGACATAGTAAACAGCGCTGTACAGAGTATATATTGTCTTTTCACTAACTGTCCCTCAGAGTGGCTCCCAATATAATCCCTACCATAGTCATATGTCTATATCGTGTAGTGTATGTATCGTAGTCTAGGGCCAATTTAGGTGGAAGCCAATTTACTTATATGTATGTTGTTGGGATGTAGGAGGAAACCAGAGTGCCCAGAGGAACCCCATGCAGAGAACATACAAACTCCTTGCAGATGTTGACCTGGCTGGGATTTGAACCAGGGCCCCAGCGCTGCAAGGCGAGAGCACTAACCACTACGCCACTGTGCTTCCCAACAGAAATGATAGATATTTCTTTACTGGACACATTTGCATATTTCCAGTATAATGTACAGACAGTGTTGTGATGTCCTTAGAGTCACGTGAAAAATCACCAAAGCTGTCACATAATATACACAACTTATTTATGTCTCTAAAGGGCACTAAACATCAAAACTGTTTCATAGTGCAGAAAGGATATAGAGTGCCAAGGTGAATGTTTTATGTCGGCTCATATACAATACCTCGGGGACCAGAAACTGCGGTTATGTACACAATTCAGGGAAATTAGCATAAAGCACTGGCCAAAACTAGCTGAATTTCCAGAATGCATTTTGTGAGAGTTTTCTTAAAAAGCCTGAAACAACCTTGACCTTGCAGATACGTTTTTTATAGCCCTAAAAAGTGACTATGCAAGCAGTTTTCCAATGTGCCTCCAATGGCTTGAACCCACAACTGCATGCAACACAGCCTGGCTCTTTACTGGAATGCCTGCTAATTAAGATTCGCAAACACCGTGCACATTCTCTGCATTCTTGGTTGTGCAAATCCCTAACCCTCTGGTTCAGTGCGACGGAATGCGTGTGATCCTGTAACTTGCATAAGAGGCCATTCCAAAACTACAATTTAGCAGTAAAATCAGACTGAAAGAACTTATTTACTACGAGCAATCACTCAAGAGTGTGTTTTAAGGTGCTTCTGCCCAATCATAATAAAAACTCACCATGTGAACAAGCGGTAATGGCAGCTGGCTGAATGACCTGCGTTTATGTAACACAGGGGCCTGATTCAATTTCACACATCACAAGGGCTAAACTGGCACATAAAATACGGTACTCTCTTTTGTATTTGAAAAGATCCAATTTCATGCAAATATGAATGAAAATATATATGTTGGAGACAAGTCCATACACGTGGTGTAGATCATCTTTTGTTAAGACAGAAAATACATCTTACAATTCAATTGTCTGTTTTGATCAGGCAAGGTGCATTTAAAGTGAATCTGAAGTCAAAATGAACTTATGAGATAATGAATTTTATGTGTAGTATGGATAATAAATAGAACATTAGTCGCAAATAAAATAGTCTCATATTGTTATTTTTAGTTATATGGCTATATTTATACCATTGCATCAGACTGTCACAGTTGCAGTTTAGAATCCCCACTCTAGACTTTCAAGCTGTAAAAGAAGCAGAACTTATAACCCTTTGACCTTTTGCAGTAAAACCTTAACTCAAGCTGTAGCTCACTGTTTCTTGGTAGTTTAAGCTTTTCATTTGCTCTTCAGAAAATGGGATTGACTTCTACAAGCTGCCACAAGCTCAGAGAAGCTCTTTTACATATACAAAATTTCAAGTGTTTTAACTCTTTGGGTAGGAACACACTAAGCAGAAACGCTAGTGTTGTGCAAAATGCTAGCATTGACGCATATAATGTAAGTCAATGGGCCGCATGAAAAAAACGCCTGCGCTTGCTTTCTGCAATGTGCGTTTTAGAAAATGCTGAACTTGCTGCATATTTTTCCAAAATGCATCTAAAATACACATAATGTATGTCAATGGTGATGCAGAGGTATAGCGTTTTTAATGCATTTTTTTTTATTTATTTTCTTAGGGGTAGTATCATATGTGTAAATGTTTATTTCATCATAACTGGGAGGGAGAAAGCCCACACAAAAATAGGTGGTGATAGTATATCTACATTATGTGACTAAAAATAGCAAAAATATATAATAATAAAAAATGGCTTACCTCAAAGGAAGGGGCAAAGCCAATTTCAAACAAAAGGTGTATTATTCATCAGACACTGTCAATGAGATAACATGTTTCGCTGAACACAGTCCGCTTCCTCAGATCAAATACAAAGCAGTGTCTTTATGCTGTAGACAGTAAGTTCAGAGCGCCTTTTCCTGTCTCCCTAGGAAGTCTGTTGGATCTCTTGGGATAACACACAACCTCTTTTATTTCACGTCACGCGTTGCTTCAGATTCACTTTAAAGTCTAAAAACTGTCAAGAACACTTTCACCTGCGCTTATCAGGTGCAAGCAATTATCCAGTGCTGGTTGAGGTGGTCTATTTATATATAAAAAAACTCAGTGCAATCTGTTGATGGATGGAGCCATTTGTTGCCTAGATTGGTAAAATTCTTCATATGAAGACTAGGAAGAAAAGGAGGTATACGTAACAGATAATACCAGATCATGTTATTTTGAGGTAAATTTCCCTTGCTTAGAGAATTCGGGGATGTATCATTATTCAAAACTGAAAACAACATGGGCATCAGTCTGCACTCTATATAAAAACATGACTTACACCTGCAAGATGTAAGTGATTTATGAAGGATCTCATTAGCCAAGAGTTAATTACTGGGAATATCTCATTAACTACAGATTTGGAAATACTTAAGCATGGACTGATGCAGCTGGAAAACTATCTTCCCAGAGATTTTAAAAATAAACAGTGCAAATACTTAAGTGGGCTGGTAAACCCATAAATCATCCCAGCGGCCTTTAGTGGCACTAAACCCCAATGCTCCACAGTAATTTGCGTGTGAGAGGGACACTTCTTGGCCTCCTCTGTCCTCAGCTCGTCCCGAAGGTTACTGCCTGTACATGCACCTGATAACACGGTTCCAGGCCATTCTAGCCCTTCTGCCACACCCTCCAATCATAGGGAAGGAGAGGGAATGGCACTGCATGAATGGGCAGGCTGTGAACCTCAATGGAGAGGAAGTGAGTCCTGAATATACAGCCACTTCCTCGGGTACATAAAAACAGATAGATTTGGCCACGTTAGCACACTTACTGTAACATAATATAAAAATTGCCTCTTTGCTATCGCCTCAAAAATTAAAAAATGTCAGGCACGTAACTGAGGACCTATAAGTGCTGAGTAAACATTTATAGGTAATGGCCTTGGGGTGAACAGGTATATGTAAAACATGGCGCTGAGACTTCAACAAAAGTTGATTCCGTTGATACCTTTAATGACTAACTGTACATGGTTTATTGTAAGGTTTCAAAACGTTACGTTTCTTCTTCAGGCATTATACAGAACTGTATCAGAACCATACAATAAATGCCAGACTAAAGCTGGCCATACACTGGCCCGATTTGCCGCCGTTTCGACAGCAGATTCGATCACTGGGATCGAATCTGCTGCCAATCGTTCGCGCTACACGCCGAATTTCGATCCATTTCGTCCAATCCCATCGATCGCTCCGTGCAGAAAATTACCGTCGATCGCCCCCGGGTAGGGAACGCGTCGCTAGTGGCGTTCGAGTACCCGACGACCGACGCAATAGAGCCGCATACATTACCTGCTCCGCCGGCACGACTACTCCCGGTCATCGCTGCTCCGTGTCCGCGCTGGTCTCCGGCATGCTTCAGTTCCTCCTGCCCGGCAGGAAGTTTAAACAGTAGAGGGCGCTCTACTGTTTAAACTTCCTGCCGGGCAGGAAGAAGTAAAGCATGCTGGACCTGGAGACCAGAGCGGAGAAGACAGCGGAGACCTGGGGACTGGAGTCGCGCCGGCGAAGCAGGTAATGTATGCGGGCATGCGGGAGGGGGGAGCGGCGGCAGCACCACCACCACCACAACAGATTGTGATCGGTTTCAGGCTGAAATCGGTTCACAATCTGTTTGCAGTAAAGATAGCCATACGATCCCTCTCTGATCAGATTCGATCAGAGAGGGATCTATCTGTTGGTCGAATCTGATGGCAAATCGACCAGTGTATGGCTACCTTTACACCGGACCACACTTTACTTACATTTATCTACAAATAGGCCCTGCTTGCCTAAGGTTCTCCATAGCTAGAGATCACTTGACAATGTAAGTATTCAACAAAACAAACAGGCCTGTTTGCCTAAGGTTCCTCATAGCTAGAGATCACTTGACAATGTAAGTATTCAACAAAAGCTTAGCCTTGTCTGCATCTGTTAAACAAGTTCTTGCTGTGGAATTGTGTGTGATTGCAATCACACAAACAGTAGCCTTATAGTGATCATCTCCATGCCCCGATGCCCTATAGATGATGGTTGAAATGTCTTGTCAAACATTTTTCAGCCAAGATCTAATAAATTCAGTACAGGTTAGAATAAACATCCATGTTCTCCAATGAAACCCCACATGCCAAAAACTTACAGATCGGTTTATTTGGCTTCTCCCTAAATTGGTCCTAGACTACAATGGACATATGTGTATGGCAGGGATTAGATTGTGAGCCCCTCTGAGGGACAACTAGTGATTAGCACTGCAGAATACGTTAACAGTATATAAATGATAATAACATGCAGCTGGTATTTTCTTTAGTAAATCAGATTAACAATCAGGAAAACAGTGACTTTAAGTCCCTACAAGAGTCATCTTTCCTGTGTCCATTTTTAGCAAGTTACATGATTAAAAGTCTGGCATAGAGATTAAATGGTTGCAGGCCATGCAAATGACAGTATAGAACCCATCACCCTTGGTCAGCATACAGTATAAGCATGAAGCAAGGCTCAATCAAACAAGCCTGTTCTTCATTGAAAGGCGGAATGGGAAAAGGATAAGGGGACCACCCATTGTAGAGAATACAGTAGTAACTGGATGGTAAAATCCAACCCAGTGAATTGCTGGGCAAGGATTGTGCCAAAGCATTGCAGGACTGTATAAGGTACTGTGATGCAATCTAACAGTGAACAGGTAATATGAGCCACAATTATCTCATGCCTGTGCACAGCCTAATATAATAATCAAAACACAACCAATAATAATAATAATTTACATTTGTGGGCACTTTAGGTCAACTGTCTTGGAGTGATCTGTTGTTATTTCTGCTTTGAGTAATAGCATGCGTTTTAGGATGTAATTGTTCTCTGTGCTAAACAAATACATTGTCCGTATTGTTAGTATGTTTCAAAAAAGGGCATTTTTCAGTTGAACAATGTTTTTATGCACTGAGAATAGTGCAACTGGTGACTTGTGTTGTCAGCCTTCTGTAATAGATTAAGGTCCTGCGAGAAAACTTGTGCATTGGGATGCTAACACAGTGAGAATATAAAAATAATGCAGGCAGCCCTGGGTGGGTTTCTACAGCTGCAATTAATCATTATTAACCATAGAAGCACTAAGGCAAACTGAACATTTTACAAAGAGAAGATAACTGTGGCCATTGTGCTACACAATGATTTAACAAGGATAGCTTTAAATGAATCTCTTTAAACCCTGTTGGGTCACTCTTTTACATCTCTGGTAAAACGACTGCACCCTTTATTACATCAGCACAAATTTGATCAGCTATCAATACAGGAAAAGTACATTACATAAATTAAACATAAATAATTAAAAGTGATGCAAGATACCAGCTTAAAAACATTTTAAAAATGAACTGAAATCCAGTATGGTTTTCCTTTCCTTTGTTTTCACACTTCACAGCACCACACAAAAACATACTTCATATGACCCTGCAGCAGAATGCACCAGCAGGGTCATATGCATAGGCCCGCCCCCACTCAGCAACCTGCTTCCTGCTGAACAGGAAGTACATCACCAGGATTCCTGTCGGTCTGCATGAGCGCTGCATTGCACAGTGCTCATTGTTTACACTCATTGCATTGCCACAGACAAGAGTGTCGAGAGGAAACCTGCACAGACACAGGAGAACATACAAAACTCATGAACATAGTACCCTGGCTGGGATTTGAAGCAGGGACCCGGCGCTGCAAGCCTTCATATCCCTCTCACTACAAGCTACAGTGTTATTGTTTCTGGGGACAAAAGAACACAGGAAATAGTGTCTCTCGCTTTGGGAGATGTCGTGTGCACGACGTACGACTGAAGCAGCACCATTGCTATTGGGACATCAAGTATTAAGGATTTTCTTAGATAGTAAATGACGCTGCTCTTCACTGATTCTGCTGAATGTGTTTGATCGCTTGGGAAATCCAACCCCCAGCCTGCTTCACAAGTTAATCATCCTGCGATCCAAGTGAAAAGAGGCATTTGCTCAATTACCCGTACACTAAACATCAAATATGTTAAGAGGAATGCCCTGCATTGATTAATTATTTCTGAGAACATAGAGCTAAAAGGTCAAGTAGTCAATGAGCCCCAACAAGTAAAAAAAACCCTCAATCACAGCTTTTCTGTGGACAGGAACATATTTAATTTATAATACAAACTGTAGAGCATGGCGGAGATCTGTGTATTTTCTCCATTTCCTTTTAACAGCACTCCTGACCCTGCATGCCCTTCTATAGTCAGTGAGTTTCAGCCTCCATTCTGTGCTTTAGAGGTTTGTACAAATAACTCAAAATGCCAAGGAAAAACTAACCAGGGGATTATTCCACTCAGAACAGCAATGTTTCAAAAGATGTGTTATTGTCTCGGATGCCATGGCAGCAGTGTTAAATTCAGCCTGGGAAGGCTGAGCCCGAGCAGCCAGATCTCTGTGGGCCTCAGCGAGCACACACTCTGCATTACAGAAAAAGAGCATGATGGGAAGCAGACAAAAGGAGTAAAAGCACCAAGATATAGGAGGCTTCTGAAGTGTTTGGATTTTACATCAGAAAAAAAAGACATCTACAAGGTAGTTTGAAAACCATGATCTACAACTGTTTTTATTCATGTACAGATCCTGCTCTTCAAGGCGACATATCATATTTCATCATTCCGAGCAGTAAGGTTTTACAAGATGTATGTGCCCTGAAAATGTGAAAGCGACTCCAGGAAGCCAATAAAATCCATCTGAGAGCTGCATATTACCGTACATGAAAATCCCTGCCTCTTCCCTTGCTCAGGGGCATGTCATGTGCTCCACACTGCTCACCTGACTCGCTACTAAGATCAAAATCAGTACCTGGAGCTGCCCTGCTGGCCCATAGCAGAAAGGGCTGCAATAAGTGCAGGATTAGATGTGTCTGTTTTCAATTGGTGGGAATCAGACTTGTCTCAAGTTAAACTAAAATCAAAATTGAACACGGCAAATTCTCATCGCAATCAGGTTGATAAGTGAATATAACAGAAGCAAATGTGCTTGGAACATTGGGGTAAATTCACTAACCAGTGGTAAAGATGCCATGCGCATGCAGTGCTCAGCAATTTTACCGCTGATTACTGACCATGCCCCATCCTTCCTTACGGAACAGCTTCACTTCAGGGATGTTAACAAGCTTCCTCACAGTTACTGGCTGCTTTAGGCCTTTCTATATATAACTACAGGATTAAAGTCATATTTTTGATTTACAGAATACCTAGCTCATTGTGACCCAGAACTAATAGGAACGTGTAAGACCTCTTACTAAAAAAAAACAAGTCCGAGTTGAATTTGTCTTCTTAAAACAGAAGGTGCTTGCAAGAGTTGAGCTTTAAGTGAGCAACTGTTTTTTTCCCCCGATGCATCACTTCATCATCCAGAACCACTGGTGTATAGTAAGCCTATAGCTTATACATTTTTACAGAACCATATCAACCCAACAATTAACTTAGCGTATTTTTGCGGCATATAAGACGCACTTTTTCTTCCCCAAAACGGGGGGGGGGGGGGGGGGAGGAAATGGGTGCGTCTTATATGCCAAATGCATGAAAAAAAAATTTGCAGAGTGCGCAGGGAAGCGCTTACCCATCTTGGGCTACACATGACGCGGCTGCACGTAATGTAAACAGGAAGTAGGAGGACAGAAGGATGAACACCCGGCATGTAGCGGCAGAGGGGGCGGCGGCAGCTTTCCGTGAGTGGCAGTGCCGAGCGGATCACCGCAGGAGAGGGGGACAATGCCACTAATGCTTTTCTTTTTCCCCCTTCACAGGATCGGAGGACCTGGCGGCGGAGGTGGCATCTGAGAAATGTGCCTGAGAAGGTGAAGAGGATCGCGGCTGAAGCGAGGGGAAGAGGAGCATGGCGGCAGGAACAGGTGTAGTATTGTTGTGTCATTGTAGTGCAGCTTAGTGTTAGTATATTACAGTGTAGTGTAGTGAAGTTGTATGTTGTGTCAGTGCATTGTAGTGTAGTTTAGTGAAGGGTATTGCAGTGGTGTGTTGTGTTATTGCAGTGTAGTGTAGCATAGTGTAGTGAAGTGTATTAATGTGTTGTGGTAGTGTATTGTATTGTATTGTTGTGTAGCTTAGTTGTTAAGGCAGCAGGGATTAGTGTAGTGTAGATAGAATATCTTTGAGGCAGTTTTAGGGGGTGAAAGGTCCATAAGACGCCCCTGCAGTGTAGACGCACCTAGGTTTATTTTTTGTTTTTTTCCTTATTTTTGCCCTCTAAACCAAGGTGTGTCTTATACGCCAGAGCATCTTATATGCCGAAAAATACGGTAAGTTATTCTAAAACACTGACGTGTGTTTCTAGAGCTTTTGCCCTACCACTTGACCAATATTCTTTGCATTTCAATTCATGGACAGATAGCCTGATATTTTCCTGGAGAATTTACTGGCATCATTCAGAATACATACGGTAATTCTATCAATGATGGCAAGCCATCCTATTCCGAATGCAGTAAAGCAGGCCAAATTCACAATACTGCCTAATCCAGTTTAACAAAAGAGAAAATGTTATTATGCTGGAATACAATGCTTGCCTTTTGCCAAACATAACATTTTCCATCCAAGCCAAAAACTTTTCTCTCATTTGTCCCCAGTACATTCTACCCTTGGCTGTGTGACTTATCAACATTGTCTTTGTCAAATAATAAATGGGGAACAATGTTCTTTTTGGAGAGCAGTGTCTTTTTTTATTGCAACCTGTTGTTCAATGTTCTCCTGAGAAATCAAAAAACATGGACCTTTGCCAATGCAAGAGAGCCCATCACTTAAAGGAACACTATAGATTAACGTGTTTTTTAACCTGGGATTGAGGGAGTTCCTGAAGTACTCGTAAATAATGATATACATATACATTTCATTTGCTTATCTCTTTTGTTTACTGTATCAAATTCCTTTTACTCTTCACTGATGGCAAGTCTGATGGGCCAATGAACCATGATGGGAGATTCCCTCACACTACATCTGTTAACCCTGTGTGTGAGAAAGCTCTCCGTAGTTGAACTGCAGCTGCTTGTGTGTGCACAGAGAGCAGAGGAAATGTATCTTGTTATAAACATTTTTAATTGTGTGTGAAACCTGACACCACAGCTTTTCATACTTTTTTTTGCATTCAGGGAAAAAATACTTTGTAGTTTGATATGCAAAGAACAGCACTGGCTGTTGAAGCAGACACCCCTTTTGCGAATGTTTCATTCCAATCCTAAACACTTTAAAAAAAATAAAGATTTTGCTTCTGATATTTAACATGAAAAGTAGGAAAATGTTACACAGCTACTTAGACATTATTTGTACATTGTCATTTTAGAACACTTGGGCATCGATAGTGTTCCTTCAAGATGTTAGACTACGTTTCTTCGAGGTATCCTAAAATATTACACACCTTGTTCCTGGTATCATGTTTGTTGGACTAACACTTTGTGGAGTGTAACAACTGTGCTGCATTGTTTGATGGTGGACAGGAGACCAAAGTCTCAAATCTTTAGAAACAGTTTTGTGATGCTTTTCAAGCCAGTGACACATTTGTTCGCCCAATTCACCTAAGCATAATTTTCATCTGAACTGAACACCTGACATAACTAGATGTAATTGTAGAGACACGGCCCTCTTTATTAAATGGCTGCAGTAACTCAATTTCAGGTTAATGAAGCCAAACCCTGAGAAGAGTGAACACGCTGATACACTAAACATTTCTTGCAAGTTTTGGTACTGTATATACTCGCGTATAAGCCTAATTTTTCAGCACAAAAAATGTGCTGAAAAGTTACCCCCTTGGCTTTTATGCGAGTCATTGGAGCAGAACAGATGGTGGAACAGGTTTTGACACTGACAGAGGAGCATACTATTGTGCACTAGTGATCCTACTCTTGCCAGCTGGCTTCCTGCTATGTCCGTGCCCCCATTCCCTGCAACATGGTATGCAGTGCGTTGCTCAAGACTGCATGTGTCCCCTGGCTTGTGGAGCGGAACGTGCAAACAACGTGTCAGCGGTGCAATGATTGGAGATTTTTCCTGTGTGGCAATCACTGAACCTCATATCTGACACCAGTGTCATCTTGAGACACAGCTGTATCAAACTTGGGGCACATCTGGCTATGGGGAGGGGGGCTGACTTGTACTGGGATCACATCTGGCTACTATGGCAAGGGGTTATACTGGGGAGGGGGCTTGTACGTGAGTCAGTCACTTTTTCCTGGTTTCTGAAGGAAAAGTGGGTACCTCAGCTTATACACAGGCCGGCTTATATGCGAGTATATATGGTATATTATTGCCTTCCATCATATGAATCTACAAAACATTTTTTTTTGCAATTAGCCAGCAAAGTACTAAAAACGAAGCAAAGAAAAGTAGTATCAAACTTTAAAATGTGGCAAACTTATTTTGAAAGACTTTTTTTTTCCGATTTCCTATGTGCTAGAAGCTCTTATAAAACCAAAACAAAAGAGATAAAAACTAATATGAAAACCAGTGCATGTGATTGTTTGCTATGAGTTATTGAACTTTGCACTTATTAGCTTATAGCCTTTGGAAGGCATTAATACATAAACCATTATTATTATAAACCTTTGTAGACCTGATATGGACGCTCTTCAGTATGTCAGAGTTCAGTAGGTCTGAAACAGACACCAGAAAAGCTTCTGGCTCCACAGTCTTTCTTCACACACCTCAATACCAGTTGCAAGATGAGGTGATAGCGGTGGCTTAGATGATAAATGCTTTATAATCTGCTTTAATATACTCGTCCTAATCAAGTGTGCAAATGCCACACATTGGGGCTAATATACAAAGCCCCTCGGTTGCATTTTGCAATCTACCATCTTCTCACCCCAGAGATTCTGTTTTTCAGAGAATAAGCTATCACTTCCATGCTCAATACACAATCTGAAGACAAATTTGTAACACTGCTCACCCTCATCATGTCACAAGTCACTTCAGGTTCACTGTAAGTAGTGCCCTATGTCAGTACTCTGTGGCAGAGCATGTGTTTAAACTTATCTGTAAATAAACTCTGTGATTAGCTAATGATGGATAAAGTACCTGGTTAGGAGTTCGTCCACCAGCTATCTCCTCCAGTACAGACTTCAGTACATACAAGCAGCGACCTGCTCTGACCGATGTGTCTGTGAACTGCCCCATTTAGCCGGAGTAATACCTCTTGCACACTACATGCGATTCTGATTTTTTTACACGTCCGATTTTGGATTCCAATTAAAAATCTTAGCAGCATGCAGTACATTTTTTTAATCAGAATCCAATATCGGATCAGATAAAAAAACGGAATCACGTGTAGTGTGCAAGAGGCCTAACATAGTTCTGTGGGAGTAAGCAGCATTTTCACCCACAGAGGCTGCAATTAACTCTTTCAGTGGAGCTGCTACAAGTAACATGAGCTGATGTTTAACCTCCCTAGCGATACAATAAATCCGCCAGGGGGCAGCGCAGCACTTTTTAAATTTTTTTTTTAAAGCATGTAGCTAGCCTAGCGCTAGCTACATGCTTCCCCCCTCCCTTCTCTATCCCTCCCAACCCTCCGATCGCCGCCGACGCTTTTACCCTGCAGGGAATACCGTTCTGAACAGGATTCCCTGTATGGGCTTCCCCGTCACCATGGCGACGATCGCGATGACTTCACAGACGTCATCAACGTTGTGACGTCAGCGGGTGCTCCGATCCACCCCTCAGCACTGCCTGGCACTGATTGGCCAGGCAGCGCAAGGGGTCTGGGGGTGGGCAGCGCGGCGGATAGCGGCGAATCGGCGGGTGGCGGCGGCGATCGTTATGCACACGCAGCTAGCAAAGTGCTAGCTGCATGTAGCAAAAAAAAAAAAAAATGATGTAAATCGGCCCAGCAGGGCCTGAGCGGCACCCTCTGGCGGCTTACCCCGTGTCCAGCACGGGGTTACTGCTAAGGAGGTTAAAGCCTCATTCACACTTCAAAGTGCAGAGGGCTGTGTGATCGGAATGAAATGCCTGCGGCCGCACGCCGTCTGCACTGCTGTGCATTGTGTTGCAGCTCCCATACACTACAGTGAATGGGCCAGCGCTGTGCTTTGCCCCAAAAAATGCCCGCAGCAGTGCGATAGCGCATGTAGTCTGAACATTAGACAGTGCGCTCTATGCACTTCTGATGTTCTTGCGTGTCGCAGACCATACACATTGCCAAAATGCGCACGGCAAGGCATATAATGAAATGAGGCCTTAAAGTGAACCATGCACTATTTTTAGCACCCAGGGCATCTCAACAGCACATTAAACATGCCAACAATGTGACGTTATTAAAAAAAATTACATTTTACCTTTTTTTTTTTTTTTTTTACATTTAAAAAGTTTAGCAGAGGCCTTTATTATCTTATTTGACAAGTAAACGCAATACTGGTGGTGGATTCAGTCTGCTAAGCTATTAGATGGCATACTTAGCTGCATAATTGGAGCTAGGTTTAACCACCCATGGCAATAAAATCTCTGGATTTTCCATTTTTTTTTTTGAATAATAAAAGTCTATCCGAGGGTGGTAAGCTTCAGAAAACCGCTACAGTCTTCTCTGCAGAAAGGGTAAATACACCTGCATCATTCCTTTGACATGTTTATGGCTGTCTTAAGGGTTTACAATATGTTGTTATGCTTAAATATGTTCTAACATCTTCTAGATATGATTCAATTTACTTGCTGTGCATTCTTTCTTATCTCTCTAGATTAGCCCCCTCCGGCTGCCGCAGAGCATGTAATACGAGAACTTTAATTTCATTTCAGCATTTCACCAAATTTCAGGTTTGTTTAATAGACAACTTACAACACTTACAAGCACAGAAAATATTCGTTTTAAGTACTGCATTAGCAATTCAATTACCTGTGTACTGATAGATCTTGTCCCATCTGTTGCTTCCACTGTCAAGTTGTAATTAGATTTCTGTTCTGCATTGAGAGGTCTAGCAACAATGATGGTTCCAGTGCCCTTGTCCACATCAAATCTGCTGTCTGAGTTTCCACCTGGTTAGAATGAGAGAGACATTTATAAATAAGAATTTTGACATGGAGCTCTAGCAATCAGAACAGAAGATCACCAGAGGCCACGGACTACAGGAACTGAAAAGAGTGCAAATAGAGTGTGTAGCACCTAATTACAATGGTCAACGGGTTTAAATACATGAACTGGAACTGTGAAATACACAAATACATACATACGCTCAACAAATGCACAAACTGCACAGTGAAACAACAAGTGACAACAGAACAACACAAACATTCCGTGTTTGCAAGCACACACATAAATTATACCCTAGAGCAGTGATGGCTAACCTTGGCACTCCAGCTGTGGTGGAACTACAAGTCCAATGAGGCATTGCAATACTCTGACAGCTCTAAGCATAACTTGGGGAGGATGAGGCATGATGGGATTTGTAGTTTTGTCACAGCTGGAGTGCCAAGGTTAGCCATCACTGCCCTAGAGAAACTGGTAATAACCATCAGGCACTGCATGTCTCTCTGAGTGATGTATCAGTAAAGCTGGCATGCACAGCAAGGATTCTCTCCTTAAAGCGGACCTGAAAATCAGAACCTCCTCTCTGTTCTAAAAGATAAGCAACAGCATAATAACCTTTAACATGGATCTGAACTCTTGCACAGGACAGAAGGGAAACGTAGGGAAATGCACCCTGTATGTATTTAGAGAGTTTAGCCTGTTTAATCCCCCCTCATTTGTGTCTAATCACAAATTGTAATCTGATCGCCTCCTGTGTCACATGACTGCCTATGGCAGAGATGGCAGATGAGGCCATTTGAAAGCACAGGAGGTTAACAATATGTTAACAATATGTCTGCTTCCATAAATCAGGAAGTAGAAACAGTGCAGATTTATTTTAGGATTTGTATCAGCTGTAACAAAGAAATGCTTTTTGTTTAAAGGTTATTATGCTGTTGTGTATATTTTAGAGCAGAGATGACGTTCTGAGTTCAGGTCCGCTTTCAAAAACACTTTTCTTTGTTACAGCTGATACAAAACCTGCAATAAATCTGCAGTGTTTCTACTTCCTGCTTTCATGGAAGCAGACAAAGGGTTAACATCCTGCGCTTACACATGAGCTGTTCTGCCTTATTCAGTAATGTTTTCTTGCATTCAGTGTCAGGGCCTCTCTGCATCGCCTTCACTTCCGCTCGACCAGTTTCAGAGTGGACATTCAGGCTTTAAGAAATTAAGTTTTTCTTTTCCTTTAAAGTAAACTTGTAACTCATTTAAAGTAAATCTGCTACCCCTGCTACCCCTACTAAAACAAAAGGTTTGCACTAAAAATAAAATCCTTTTTTACATATTTTACTTTATTGTTGACATTTATTTTGCTGCGAGCTGAAGAGTAATTTGTCTGCCATTTCTACTAACTAACCACCTTCTGCTTCCTGGAGCAAAGGCCCAGCCCCTTTCCTTCCCGCATTCCCATGGGCTTCCCAGCTGATCACATGACTCTCTGGGGAGTGTATTACAGTCAGCAAGTTTCCCTCTCAGCAGAAAGTGCTGTCTGAACTGTTTCACAGCATAGCTAGTGGTTAGAGGAAGAGGGCTTTAACTTATTTGTATGGTGGTTATGGATTAACTGATTTGTGGTAAATGTTGTGCAAAAAATTCTCAGTAGCTGAAATGCACATTGGCTGGAAGAAATGATCTAGAGCTTGTCCTTTAAGCTTGTCCCTATGTGTAGGCACATAGTTTCAAAGTTTATGCTTATACCGTATGTCTATAAGATCCTTGATTCATTACTTTTACATAAATCCCTCATAAATTAACTGCTAAGGAGCATAAATACCGGTCGTTTTCTGTACGATAGAAAATTTAGCAATTTTGTCTCATAGATCAACCTGTGCCTATGTCTTGTAGGCTGAACAGTGGGGATAATGTTATTAGGGCAATGGTGGTGAACCTATGGCCCGTGTTCCAGAGGAGGCCCTCAGAGTCCTCTCTGTGGGCACTCGTGCTGTCTCCCCAGATAACGTGGCCAAGAGCAGACCCCTTGCTACCTATACTGGGGGGCACATATGGCTACTTATACTGGATGCTTCTTTTGCTAAATATACTGTAGAGCTACTTCTGGCTACCTATGTTGGGGGCTCTTCTGGCTACCCAGAATGGGGGGGGGGGGGGGCAACTTAAGGCTTCCTAATACTGGTAGTACCTCTGGTTACATATACTGGAGGACTACCTAATATTTGGGGGTACCTAAGGCGACCTATACATCAGTATTTAGGTTAAATTGCCATGTTGGCACTTTGTGATAAAGGAACTCGATCTCTGAAAGTTTTCACGAGATTACGGCATAGCCAGCAGCTTCATCTACAGAGCCTGAGGACTTTAAGAACAGCACTCAGTGCTTCTGGTCATATGATCAAAATTTATTTGCAGAAGTCTCTTTTTACATGCAAGGTAATAGTTGATATCTTAGCACTTTGATTAGCTGTTGCATGATATTTTCAGATCTATGCCCGGAGATGGGCTTAAGACAATAATTTACCCTCAGATATAGCCAGCATTAAGTTACTAGTATCAAGAGAGTCACAGATTGCCTACCCCAGTACAACATCACACAAATAACATACATCAGATTGATAATGGAGTAGTCATAGGGTCCCATAGGGTCCTTATATATAAAATGGTGAAGGCGGGCTACATATGCCAGCTTTTTCTTGCCAGCAATCAGATTTAATATATCTGTATATGCTTATAGTCATCGAATGACATTAAACTGCCATCCCAATATACCTTCAGAACACGACTATTTTGTCAAAGTAAATCACAGCTCGTAGCAGATAACTGATCGTGACTTTTAGATGGAGGAATGTTACAATTTTATAATTAGCTGTCATAAAATGCTAGCCACAAGCTACTTCTTATGCCCTAATTACTCCAATATCAATCATTAGAAAGCCAGAGGTGAAATCCGTCCTTGGAAAAAAAAAGAATTAAAAAAAATTGCTTTAATCTAAACATGGGAGTTCTGATAGTGGGTGATAAAATACAAGCACAAAACTTCCACTATAGTGATGGATCTACAGCAAGCTTCTGAATAGGTTTCTATTGCAGCAGATACCTTCTGCTACACAGTGGTGGTCACAAGCCATTTGAAGGATATGAAATACTTCACTAGACAGGTCATCTCCTGGCAGCACTCATAATAGAGACAGAACAGACACGGGGGAAAAAAAATGGAAAAGTCAAAAGTCTGGCCATAACAATCCATGAGTTAATGTTTATGGTGATTGTAATGATGATGTAATTCTTCTTTCGCAACACACTCCTCGTCATCCATCGATAAGTAAACAGTAAAGTCTTTATCATGGAGGTGATAGGCATTTGATGAATTCATTATATTAATGATTAAACAGCAATAAATTAAGATAGAACCGTATTTTATATTTGCAGCAAGGTTTGTAGTTTATGTTGCCACTGTCCATCACATTTACAGTCCATTTTCACAAATATTTTTGCTACCCATAAAACACTATTTACCCCAAAAATGTGCCCCTTCAAAACACCAGTATGAGGGTTCTCAACTTTTGAAGGGTCAAGTCATCCTCTTTCTCTCTCTGAAACAGTAACACGTAAAAATGTATGTGTTAATGTTCCTGCACTAGCCGGAATGCGTAAAAATGTACGCAATGCGTCCCGCCGACCTCCGAGGTCGGCAAGCTGCCAGCGGGGGACTGGAGCAGCAGTGAGTGACTACGAGGGCACAGGATGGCTGCATGGGGCTGGTAGAAGTCCCAGGTAAGTGAAACTCCTTTTTTTTATTTTGCTTGGACCTTCCCTTTAAAGGGATACTGTAGGGGGTCGGGGAAAAATGAGCTGAACTTACCCAGGGCTTCTAATGGTCCCCCGCAGACATCCTGTGTTGGCGCAGCCACTCACTGATGCTCCGGCCCCGCCTACAGTTCACTTCTGGAATTTCTGACTTTAAAGTCAGAAAACCACTGCGTCTGCACGCCCGTGTCCTCGCTCCCGCTGATGTCACCAGGAGTGTACTGCGCAGACACAGACCATACTGGGCCTGCGCTGTGCGCTCTTGATGACATCAGCGGGATCGAGGACACGGCAACGCAGGCGCAGTGGTTTTCAGACTTTAAAGTCTGAAATTCCAGAAGTGAACCGGAGGCGGGGCCGGAGCATCGGTGAGTGGCTGCGCCAACACAGGATGTCTGCGGGGGACCGTTAGAAGCCCCGGGTAAGTTCAACTCATTTTAAAGCAGAAAAGAAATGTGCGATAAATTTTACAGTTTTTCGTTGCAGTGCCCCTTTAACACCCAGCCTCAAGGTACCCCAAGGTTAAATCCATCCTGACACCCAACTCTTAAAAGACATTTTTGTGAAAAAAAATCCTACTTCTAATACCTAACCCTTATTTTCCAACTCTAGGTGTTACATTTATGTAAGCAGAATGGTTGAATTGTAGGTGCCCTGTTGTCCACAAAATGTCAGTTTCTCTAAGCAGGCGTGGAGCATGTAGGTGGGATCAGGTAATGGCTCTGTGCTGACAAAGCAATTCCCATTTTGCTGGGCAGCTTTATACTTTGTTCACAGATCCCTGGGTCATGTGACTGACTCTTTCATAAATAACTTCTCTGGAACAGCTAGCTACATCAAATATGAAAAGAGTGTGATTGATGGCATAGTCCCTTAGCCACATCTACTAATCATGACAATTCTCTGAGGTTAAACTAAGGCTTTCATATCGTCCTGACTAAAATAAGTAATACAAAAATTCCGAAGTAAAATACATTAAAGCGGTACTGCCACCATAAAAATCAAATTTCAACAGCAACTGGTCTGAGTGTATTAAGTGATAAAGATGCTAAGCCTACATTCAAAACTTGCAAAACTTTTTCTGCTGTTATGGTTTGGAGTTATCACATACTTTAGGAGCACTGGCCCTAGTGCCAAACAGTGCCAAAGAGTTGAATGCTGGGAGTACCTTTTATCTAGAATATATTCCTACTCTTCGATTTATTTCCCTGCCTAGCTGCTTTCAGAAACACCCTCTGATTACTTGTGTTTAAAGCAAGGCTGAGGTGACTCAGTGATTGGATGTGTAAATAAAATAGACAGTGCAGTTGTTAGTATACACCTCAGTGGGAGTGTCTGAAGACTCTGGGAGGAGGGCAGCTAATGAATACACAATGAGCAAGAGAAGGGAGGGGGGAAAACATGAGTCAGGGAGGATATGATGTCAGCATTAGCTTGGCAAGATGGCCACTGCCTAGAATAGGATTTTCTGCTTTTTCCTTTATAAAATTCACATGAATCATTACGTGGATAGCACAATACATCTGTTATGTAAGTAGAAGTAGAATTTATCTACTTATATATGTGCTTTTTATTTCTAGGTTAGCATGGGTGTCGCTTGTTCTTTAAACAAAATGTAGACAAACATCACTACAAAAGGTAGACTATTTCACAGAGCTCGGTTAGCTGGTATAGCCTGATCCAACCTTCCAGCAGTCAGTGCCAGTACGTAAATGGGGTTTGAGCAGCAAGACATTCCCACTCACAGAGATCATTATGCACTAACGGTGCTGCTGAATATTTTAGAATGAGCTGGTAGGACTCATGATTAATCTGGCACATTCTGCTTGTTGATGAGGCAATTATACCTGGGCTGTGTTGTGTTTTAACAAATGTTAAAATAATTGCTGTTTAAATAAAGTTTGTTTTAAGTAGGCAGGCTATACCCATGTAGCCTGTTGCCTATACTATATCTTTAAAGACTCCCATTAGTACGATCCTCTGCCAGCCAACCAATCATACGCTATTGTGTTGGCTCTGTAAAATGCATAGGCTATTTTAAACCTGTGACGTGGGAACACAACCTCGCTGCACATTAAGGTAATTTGGCTTGGCATCTGGATGACAAGGTCAATAAAATCGAGACTTTCTCAAATTACTGTTTGATCATTGAAGCTATATTTCTGTATCCATTTCAAAACCTATTTACATTTGCATTTTATTGTCACAGAGTAAATATTTCAATAAAAACTCAGTGTAGGAAATTATACATCAAGGATTAATAGAGAAATGTTGTTTATAAAAAATACATTTTAGGCCTCATTCCCACCCACAATACCACAGAAAATCAGAGAAACATGCATGCACTTTTCACACAATTCAAAAATTGTGTGAAACAGTGCGTGTGCATTTTGGCGAAACACAAATGCACTGGTATAATGGTATCCAGTGGAGAATTTAGGAAAACACATCTGTATTTGCCTGGTGGGAACAAACTTTTAAAGTGGACCTCCGCTGTAAATTCCACAGTGAAAGGGAGCCAAAATGACTTACTATAACTGCCTCCCCTATTTTCTTTGCAGCAATGGCTGACTACTGCATTAAGCAGCAGGGAAGCATTGTGGGAGCTCTGAATTCCAACTTATAACTGGCACTGCACTGCATCTCTCTTCACCTCTCCTCCCCGTGATAGGCTGGCTCAGTGGCACAGGTAGAAGCAGAGGACCTCTCAGGCCACACTATGAGGGGTACTCCCACCCACAGATGACACAATCTATTAGCAATCTCTGCAAAGGCAGAAAACTGCCCTGGAAGATTTTCTGAAAGGGGGTGTGGCTGTATTTTATGGCATAAGTGGTCAGTTTTTAGACATTTTTTTCCTGCTACTTTGTTATAACTTCTTTTGCATGTGCTAACTGTGAGGGTTTCAATTTTACATCGGAGGTCCGCTAGGTTGTAGGTAACATTATGGTTTTCTATCCTCTGATTCTTTTACAGGTAACGTATATGTCTATTACAATACATTATACATGCCTATAGATCTACTTGTCCAATGGGCAAGCTTGTGGGCTTCCAAACTGGTCGATTGGCAAAGCAGTTGGAATCAGATGGGACCCAGAATCTCCAGGCAAGCTAAGTACCATCTCCTCTGCACTTACTCCTTAGAAATCAAGCAGCTATGCGCCCAACATATATTTGTATAAAAGCCTTTGACACAAATCATTGTGTGATACACTAAATATATAAACAAGCATTAACCAGAGCAGTGTAATTAAAACAAGGAACATATATTTTCAATTTATAAACAGCAGTTAAGAGATAAATCTTTCAGAAACTGTGCATAATTGCACAACATCTGGCAGGATTAAAACACAGTCGAGCATCAGCAGATGGATGGGGCAGCAATTCCTGAACATATAAACATGGATAAAACAAAAGAATTAAAGCCACATCATTATAGATGTTAAAATATGCAATTGTTCAGCAAGATAACTGTGACTGGGAAAACTCATCAAAGATTCTGGCTTCTTTCCTCCTACTCTGAAGTTAGAGTTAGTCCACACTAGGTCCGGAAACGTATCCGTGGCTGCGTTTTTCAAACCTGATGAAAAACGGAGTCCCGGATACTAATGTTCAAAATAGCAGCCAGCCTCACCCAAGTAAAAAACGGATCCGTCTGCGTTTGCGGGGACCCGTTTTCAAAACCTGAACGGAAGGTCCGGACCTGCTGCATTTTCACGCAACGGATCAGGACCACGGATACACGCAGGGGTAGTGAAAGCAATGAGAAAACGCATCTCCAGCTCCAGAGGCATAAAACTGATGTGAAAACGGATAGCCTGAGCTTTATGATTGGCCCAAAAAAATCCTCCCACTCCTTCCTAATGATGGAGACGTTTTCTGTCAGGGAAAAACTGAACGGAAACTGATGCAAAACTGATGCACTTTCATCAGTTTGCAGTACGGTGGGTACTTCCCCTAATCTTCCCCTGATCCGGACTGCAGTGTCCGTCCTGCAACTGTGTCTAGTGTGGACCCACTCTTAGTGTTGTTGTGCTTGTATGTTAACTCCTACTACGCAACTCAGTTCCAAACAGTCAGTCCAGCATCCTTAAAATTAAGGTGAACAGATAATAAAATAAATTCAGGGCTATGTATAAGAGCTCCTGTGCTTGAACTATGAAGCCTGCCATCCACAATCAGAGGATGCAATCTGTGCACGGTGCATCTCCAGCCAATAAAGTTTGAAACGTTTCAAGCACATGTCTAGGAATTTTTGCTGCGTGTCCCTTTCAAGGAAGGTTTAACCATGTAAGTGCTAATAGTAAGCACTAATGATACAATCTTTTTTTGTCCAATCGTACAAAATATATGTAATAGAAGAGTAAACTGAGTGAATATACTTTGAATGGATATTTCAGGTAGTCTCATATTATACAGAAATGGTAAAATTGGAAAAAAAAATTTTGTATCACCTTAGGTGATTATAATTTTGCAAAAGAATTTAGTAAAAAAAAAACAGGACAGTGGTGTTCTTTTTAATTCTTAGAGTGCACATTACTACCTAGCTATTTTATCTAGGGGGCACGTGGCTACCTAACTCTTGATTTCAAAGGGCAGTTACCTAATTTTGTTATCTGGGGACACATAGCTACTTAATTATATTATCACACAGCTGTTTAATTCTGGTAATTCTTTATTTTGGTATTTTCTGACACACAGCTTCATAATTCTGGTATCTAAGGGGACACAGCTATGCGGTTCTTGTATCTGAGGCACACAGTTATTTCTGGTATCTGGCTATGGTAGGTTTGTTCAGTTGGTTTTTTTGGGGGGTGGGAGGGAGGGGGCTTCTTTTTTCTAGTATCTGGGGGCACCTAGCTGCATAATTCTGGTTCATGATGGACACAAAGCTGTCATTACTACAGTAGAATCCCTTTAACTTAAACTTTAAGGGACCTCAACAAGTAATTTACGACAGTTGAATTTCGTTATAGTTAATTCTGATATAGCTAACTTCTGCCTATGATAAACTCAGTCCCCAGGTCCCGACCATGGCCTGTATGGATATACAATGTATGACCAATTCTGATATAGTAAATTTCTTATACAGTAAACTACTTGGCAAGGTCCCTTGAAGTTCACTGTAAAGAGATTCTACTATTTATCTGAAGTCTACTATATCAGAATTGATCATATATTATATATTCTCACATTTTTATTTTCGGTAATCGGATGCCCAGCCTGTGACTTGAGCACCAAATAAAATAAGGCGGGGGGGGGGGGGGAGGGGAGTGTCGACAAAAACATGGAAAAATTATTTGTGTGGTATTAGTTTACAATAGATCACAATTTATGACCAATTTGTGTAGAAATCCATATAATTCCAACCGGTTCACATCCTTTTTCTTGCTACTATACTATAGCAAGAAGTTTGCTATATTACAGTTTACTATAACGAGAATCTATTGTATAGTGTGGCCCACTGATTAAAGCTAAACCATCTCTGTATAATGCATCAATACCTCTTATTTCTGACAAAAGGTGGCCACCAATGATACAATTTGGCAAATTATGGTTTACGAACAATTATTCCATTGGTTAGGAGATTTTTGTCCGATAGTGGTCCCAAATAATCATTTCCCAACGTTCATGCAAACGTTCATTAACGATCGTTCGCCAAATGGTATCATTAGTGGCCACCTTAAAGAGGAACTTCAGCCTAAACAAACATACTGTCATTAAGTTACATTATTTATGTTAATTAAAATAGATAGGTAATATAATCTCTTAAGGTGGCCATACACTGGCCCGATTCGCGACCGTTTCGACAGCAGATTCGATCCTGGGATCGAATCTGCTGCCAATCGTTCGCGGTAAACGCACCCGCCGATCCGATTTCCTCCCGAAATCGGATCGGTCCGTCGATCGCGCCGTGCGGGAAATTACCCTCGATCGCCCGCGGGAAGGGAGCGCGTCGCTAGTGGCGGCCGATCCGATCAGGTATACATTACCTGAAGCTGGCTCCTGGGCATCTTCTCCGCGCTGCACCGCTCTGTTCCGGCTCCATCCCGGCGCTTCCTGTGTCACTCCGTGACCAGGAAGTTCAAATAGAGGGCGCTCTATTTGAACTTCCTGGTCACGGAGTGACACAGGAAGCGCCGGGATGGAGCCGGAACAGAGCCGTGCAGCGCGGAGAAGATGCCCGGGAGCCAGCATCAGGTAATGTATACGGGGGGGGATGGGGGGGGGGACAGGCAGCAGGAGTAGCTCAACAGATTGTGATCGGTGTCAGGCTGAAATCGATTCACAATCTGTTTGCAGTAAAGGCAGCCATACGATCCCTCTCTGATCAGATTCGATCAGATAGGGATCTGTCAGCTGGTCGATCTAATGGCAAATCGACCAGTGTATGGCTACCTTTACCCACCATGTTTTTAAAAGAACAGGCAAAGGTTTGTGATTTCATAAGGGCAGCCATCTTTTTGGTTGAAGGGAGGTGACAGGAAGCATGAGACACAGTTCCAACTGTCCTGTGTCCTGATCACCCCTCCCAGTTGCTAGACAACGTGAATAACAACATAGGAAATCCCATCATGCTTTGCACAGCATCAGGGGAAAAAAGCCTGGGCAGTTTTCTTTGATGGGGCGGAGCTTAGCTAAAAATGCAGCTAAAAATGAGACTTCTATAAGAAAAAGTTCTGATGCTGTGAAACTGTTAAAGAAACACCAAGACTTTTCAGTGCTGCTGAGTAGATTTTTGGTCTGGAGGTTCACTTTAAAGGAGAACTGTAGTGAGAGGTATATGGAGGGTGTCATATTAATTTCCTTTTAAGCAATACCAGTTGCCTGGCTGTCCTGCTGATCCTCTGCCTCTAATACTTTTAGCCATAGACCCTGAACAAGCATGCAGCAGATCAGGTGTTTCTGACATTTTTGTCAGATCTGACAAGGTTAGCTGCATGCATGTTTCTGGTGTGATTCACACTACTGCAGGCAGATAGCTCAGCAGGGCTGCCAGGCAACTCAATCAATATCAATAAATCAATATGGCAGCCTCCATATACCTCTCACTACAGTTTCCCTTTAAGATCTTCCATCAAGCCTGACCATATTGAGAGGAGGGGAGCACCCAAAGCTGTTATTCTGCTTAAAGAGACTCCGTAACAAAAATTGCATCCTGTTTTTTATCATCCTACAAGTTCCAAAAGCTATTCTAATGTGCTCTGGCTTACTGCAGCACTTTCTGCTATCACAGTCTCTGTAATAAATCAATGCATCTTTCCCTTGTCAGACTTGTCAGCCTGTGTCTGGAAGGCTGCCAAGTTCTTCAGTGTTGTGGTTATGCTATGAATTCCCCCTTCCAGGCCCCTCTATGCACACTGCCTGTGTATTATTTAGATCAGGGCAGCTTCTCTCTTCTCTCTTATCTTTTACAAGCTGGATAAATCCTCCTCTGAGCTGGCTGGGCTTTCACATACTGAGGAATTACATACAGGCACAGCTGTCTGCACTCTGCAGGAAGAAACAGCCTGACACTTCAGTGGAAGATAGCTGCAGGGGGAAAGAAACACACAAATGATCTCTTGAGATTCAAAAGGAAGGCTGTATACAGCCTGCTTGTGTATGGATGTATTTTCTATGTGTGGACATACTGTACATCAACCTACTTCCTGTTTTGGTGGCCATTTTGTTTGTTTATAAACAAACTTTTTAAAACTGTTTTTAACCACTTTTAATGCGGCGAGGAGCGGCGAAATCGAAATTGTGACAGAGGGTAATAGGAGATGTCCCCTAACGCACTGGTATGTTTACTTTTGTGCGATTTTAACAATACAGATTCTCTTTAAGGCTAAGTTCACAGTGGGACGTTAAAGTCGCGCGTTAAAACAACATTTAACGCAGAATAACTCACTGCAATGAAAAATCAATGCCCTGTTCACAGTGCACACGTTGCGTTGGTGTCTAACGCTGCACGTTAAGTAAAAGTACTGCATGCAGTGCGTTATACACGTTATTAGCTGCGTTGGACTGTTTGCACATGCTCAGTAATGACTTGGAAGCATACTTTTCATTGCCTGTATTTTATACTGTATCTGCTGTATGCGACGGTAACGCTGCGTTGCCACTTTTTGGGCGCGTTGCGTTGTAAGTTTGCGGTGCGACTTTAACGTGGCATCAAAACGCAACGTCCCACTGTGAATCTAGCCTTAATCTTTTAACACAGATGATTTCCAGCAGATATTCAGCAATCCCCACGTCACTAAGTCCAAAAGGAAGGGCTGCTTTGATAGGACTGTTATCAGTCACTAAGAAACAATTGCTATTACTGTAGTTTGTATGAAGCAACCAATAGCCTGGCCCTGGCAGACAGCTGAACAGGCTTCCATTCATCAATGATACAAATCTCCCCTGATAGAATATATACCATGCCATTTAATAGAATCCTATCAGTATTCCACCCAGTGCTGCAGCAGCGGTATAAAGTAATTTCCTAGTGTGAATTGTGGTCACTTTTGAATAAACTCTCTTTTAGCTGTCGCTTCATACGCTGGGAATTAGTGCGATAGATACGCTGCCACTCACAGCTCTTTATTAGATCAGTTATGACTGAAATCAGTAAAATATCAAAAATTCCAAATCTAGCTTCCCGTCTTGCGGAGTGGCAAGGGAATGTGACTCACAGCACAATAAGAGAGAGTCTTGGTAACCTTGAATGTGCATTATGTGGCGTCACATACACCCTCAGGCCGGCCTTTCATTCGGTTACAGCACAGCCTTCAGCGGCAGCATTACCATGTCAATGGCCCACCCTTTGTTTGGCTTCCACGTTTATAAGATCACTTTCTGAAAATGGATTGAAATGCAACCAGCAGGTGGAAATGTGGTAGAAATTGCAGGTTGTCAGCATAATAGGTCCACTTTGATTTTTAATTGCCTGGGTTTCTCATAGAGGCTCGCAGAATCTAACTGATTTGTATTATAATATGATTTACAACAATTTGGCAAGGGGAATATGTTATATACACAGAACACTTACATATGTCATACAGATATCAAGGGAAGCAAGGCGGCTGAAACAATCATTATTATTTTTTATTTAAATGTTACATTGGGATAGATTTATCAGTAAGTGGAAGCTGTTTTCTTTACTAACCAAATAAACACACCCAGTCAGTGAATGAAAACCTCTTTCCTTACTTTTTTCAGTGTATAAGCTTTAGCTGATGTCAAACAGCTCTCTCATTATAATTAACTATATAACATTCACTGAAATCAAAACGTGGACAGTATAATACATGTGTTATGTAAGTAGATCAAGTATTTATCTACTTACATATGTGTTTTTCTTCCCTGGCATAGTATGGCTGATCCTACTGCTTTAAGGGCTCTTTTCCACAGGCAGCTGAAGGCAGTGAATTTACTGCCTGTCTGCTACTCCAGTTCATGTGTTGGTTGCTTGCTAGTGTTTGGAACGGGTGGTGGACAGGCATGCAGTTGCTTATGAGAATGATGGTTGCCGTCCTCAGATACAGCATTTTTTTACCCCGTGTAACACCACCTCCTGTCCCGCTTCCATTCGGGTGCAAACAGTGCATGTAGCCCGACTAACAGGCATTTCAGCCGCCTGTGAAAAAGCGGCCTCAAGAGCCCTTCCAACAGCCTGAGGTAATCACTTCCAAAGATGCAAGATACAGTCTTTTGAAAGAAAAGGGATGAAAATTGGGTAACTTAATGCCCCTGCTAGTGCTTTTCGGAAAGCACAAAAAGGCTTGTGCTATCCGAATCACAGAAGTCCTGTGATTTTAACCACTTGAGGACCGCAGTGTTAAACCCCTCTAAAGACCAGGCCATTTTTATCAAATTGGGCCACTGCAGCTCTAATGCCTCACTGCATGGTCGCACAACACAGCACCCAAGTGATTCCACCCTCCCCCCCCCCCCTTCTCTCCCCAACAACAGAGCTTTCTGCTGGTGGGGTCTGATCGCTCCCATGTTGTTGGTTTTTTTTTGTAAATATTTTTTTGATTTATTTTTAAATAAATTTGGTCTTTTTTTTAATTGCCCCCCCTGTCATAGGCTTCAGTCTATAACAGCGGATCCCCCTTGAGCCAATGGAGACGACAGCCGTGTCACACGGCTGTCCCCAGTACAGCACTGCCTTAGATCGCATCGCTGTACAGGGTAAATAGACGGCGGCGATCGCCACTTGGAGACTGAAGGTGGAGCTCCGCCATCAGAGTGGCAACACGTGCGTATCGGCATGTGCGATCGCCCTCAAACCACACCCCAAGGACCTTACGCCGATTGGCGTTAGGCGGTCCTGGGGCTGCCGCCGCCTCTACGCCCATCCGCGTAATGCGGTCGGCTAGAGGTTGAACACGATTCCCGAAGCGAATGCAATTTGGCTACGGGATCTCCCCCAAAATACTGCATGCATCGATTTGCAGTTGCTCTGCAATGCTGCAAATGAACCCCCCCCCCCATAGGGTTCCATGGCTGTAGCGCTCTGCCAGTGATCGGCAAGCACTGCAGATGGAAGTCTACCCTGTGTAAAATGTTTCAGCCTGTATGGTGGGCACTGATTATGTGCCACAGGAAGCATGCACAAAAAACATGCTAAACATTAAAATGAACTGAAGGGCCACCATATATATTATAAATGAGTGTTAACGTCTAACATGTATTTTCTGTCTTCTCTTAATTTTCTGAAAACTGGACGGCTGAAGTTTAACGTACTGACTGGAGCAGAGAACAAATGATATTGTGCTGATGTGAAATTCACCTACTCAAGCAGATACAGCAAAGTCACCAGGAAATTAAGATGTTGATGCCGCTCCCTAAAGGAAAACTGAAAGTGCATTTTAGCTTTTGATTAGTGTTACAGGAATACCCCATGCCACATTTCACATCTGTGATGAGCTGACAGGATTCATGGTTACTCCATTGCCTTCAACTCTTCAACACAGCAGTAAAGCTTTATACAGCTGTACAGCGAAACAAGCAATCACGCTTGCCACACAAGTCAAACGCCACAGACTTTTTCTAAATTCAATAATCAACCTATCATACCACTCAAAACAGGTTTCAAAATGCAATATGCACTTTTCTTCAAATAACTGTATATACTTACCGGTAATGTCAAACCACAACTGTGAGCCCAAGGGCTGCGTGGTTATCACGCCAATCATATGTGCAACAGGATCGCTCTCCATCACCGTGAAGGTGAAAAATGGTTCTTCAAAGGAAATTGGCTCCATTAGGGGTACAGGTTTTGCAATCCATTCAATATGCAGCCGAGTGCTAGATGATTTCTGAGGTCTCCCATTATCAACAGCTTTAATCTATAAGCGTAACATAAAGCACATAAATCAAAAGGGGTATTAATCAATAGCGCAGATAATTATTACTTATGCAGAGAAAATGGCTAATATGCTGTTTTCCGCTCTACTGCACAGCGATGATTGCACCGTGTTACATAAAAATGGAAACCATAAAGTCCTCGTTCACCATCTCATATGATTGATTGTTAATGAAGGCAAATAGGCGACTGTGGGCCTGATGCACTATACGCAGGTAAAATTACCGGGACAACTTGTGCGTTGCTATGGTAATAGACGTAACCCAGAAACACACATGGTGCTAACAGGTTGGCATCAGTGTTCTCGCTGTGTAAAACTGAAGTGCGGTACCTGCGCAGGGGAACTTTACCGGTGTATAGTGCATCAGGCCCCATGTCATACCTCAAGAAATTGTCATATTTGATCCAGCTAAAATCTCTTTGGAAATATAACTCAGGATCCATTTACAAAGGCTTGCAGTCGCTAGTAGAAAAAGACAAACACTTATATCGCGCTTTTCTCCTGGCGGACTCAAAGCGCCAGAGCTGCAGCCACTAGGACGCGCTCTATAGGCAGTAGCAGTGTTAGGGAGACTTGCCTAAGGTCTCCTGCTGAATCGGTGCTGGCTTACTGGACAGACAGAGCTGAGATTTGAACCCAGGTCTCCCGTGTCAGAGGCAGCGCCCTTAACCATTACACTATCCAGCCACCCCAGGATAGTGTATTCCCCAGGTAATCAGCAGTTCTCACTACTGAGCAAACCCACTTCATCCACCATTGTCTTCCAGATTTAAGGTGAAAACAACCAACTATGATTGCCATGCGGTCATCCCTTTTGGAAATCAGCCTGATGAATTGTCTCAGCCAAACACAGTCTGAGGACATTGTTCTCCATGCCAGTTCCATTCTGCTCCACCGTATGTCTCGCTGTCAGCCCTCCTCCCTCCTCCTCGGATGTGTCGCTAGCCTAGAGACTAGTGTTGCAACTGTACAGAATTGGGTAGAACTGTTGTCCCAAGTTTCAAATCACGATCCCTGAGGATAATAGGATGTGAAAGTGTGTCCATACTTTAATAGTGTGTGTGTACACAACATAGTTATTTGTGTCAAACACTGCAACTATCATTATTTAGTATTTATATAGCATTGGCCTCTTCTGCAGTGTAGTGAGTACATAGTCTTATCATTGTCTATGGCCATTAAGTTATCTGTATGTTTCTGGGATGTGGGAGGAAACTAGAGTGTCCGTGGGAAACATCTGCAGACACGGAGATAACATACAAAGTCTGAGCAGAGAGGAGACGGGACATGTCAGGTGATCTGTTCTGAAAGGAAAAGAATGGCCTGTGCCCCCTCCCTGACAACCTCATGAGGGTGAGGATAGGATAGGTGGAGGAGTCCGGGTAGCTTTCTCTCCATTAAAACACCACTGTTGTCTCTCCAGGAAATCAAACCAATGCACAAAGTAAAAAACGTATTCAGTGTAAGCATACAACCAAACATGGAACTCAATAAATATTGCAAAGCAATTCCTCATAGGGTAAGGGATCACTGGTTTTAAAATTTACGATCTCATTCGCTTTTTGTCTAAGCATTCTTATTTATTACTTTTCCTGTGGGGTCCTTTACTTTTCATACTTCTAATTGCATAGGCCAAGAAAAGAGGGCCCAGGGACCTACAAATCTTTCTTCATAGGAATATGTAAAACTATTGTATCGCTTAGCCAATAATGTAAATGTTTAGTATTCACTTTGCTCCCACAAAAATATGCAGAATTCCTTTGATTACACACAGTGATAGCATAGACATAGAACATTGTTTATCCAGAAGCCCTTTGTCCACTAAGGCTACAGTAGATGCTAGCTAACAGCACCCAATTCAATACTTTTTTCAAATCAGATAAAAATCAAGCATGCCTGATCTACAATTCAACTGATTTTACCCCAAAATCGGTCGATTTGTAGATTGGACATGCTTGTTGCATGTATAATTCAAGCAAGCTGGAAAATCTTGAGCCAACGTGGTCAACTGGGTGCACGTCGGTAATGGCAGGCGATACCGGGATGAGCATCGAATGCAACAAAACCACGGCCGCTGTCCTTCCAATGTTAAAGCGACCCCACGGTGCGGTGCATTTAAATTCCTCACCTGAGTGTCTAGCTGCTCATGCTTCCTCCATTAGCAACCCACGTGGCTGCTGCGTATAGCACATGCCGTATGTCACGTCACACATGCACCACGTGCTACGCGTCACAGCCATATGGGAGGGGAATGGGGAAGAAGGAGCAGCGGATGTGGTGTCCCCAGAGACTTCCAGCTGAAATCGATTGGGAATTGGCCTGCAGTATATGGGCAGACAATAATCCCTCTCTTCTCAGATTCGACCAAAGAGACATCTGTCTTTTGGTCGATCTGCCCATAAAAGGCCAGTATAAACTTTCCAATAGCTTAGCCAGCCAAGGAACTCTATTGCCGCTTCTACATCCAGATTCTGCTCTTACGTTCTTTGTTCAAACACAGCAGTTAATGCGGAGTTTCTGGTGTCCATGCAGTGCAAGTGCTTCTGGGCTGGCTCTTTGATCAGTAGTTAAGCTGCTGAACTCAGTGTGCTGTAGCTTTCTTTTAGAACTCAGCAAGATCTGAACATGAACTTACTCCTTGCAGTGTTTGTTGTTGTAATAAACAGGATGTGTGCCCCAGTCTCCAGTCATGTGACCAATGCAGAGGCATCAGGTGAAAACACACCACGCAATTCAAAAGCGACAGGAGGCCACAAGTTTATTTGAAAATAACAGTAAATTATATTCCTGTGCTAAGGGGTAACCATTATTATTATGGATTTATATAGCCCCAGCATCTTCCATGGTGCTGTACAACAGCATGCAGAGTACAACAATACAAAATAAACAATACAACAGTTAATACAAGACAATGGTGGAATACCGCTGATGCAGTATACAAATCAACTACAAGTTTGTACACAGGGGTGGGAGATATGCTCACACATTACACAGCATTGTGAGACAAAATAGAGCCCTGGCCAATAGGCCTAATTCTGGGTACACACATTGCGATTTTTCATGCGATAGATGGTTTAGATAGATAAAATCCGTCATGTCCGATATTGCTCCCGATTGTTTTCGCGCTCGATTTCTCATTGCAGAGAATAGAAAAAGCTAAGAAAAATGAATGAAGATAAGAGAATAATGCCGCAAAAACGATCGGGTCAGAGAATCGCACAAAAAAAATGTAACGTGTGTACCCAGCATTACAGTCCAAAGGTTTAAGGGACAGGACAGTAGGTAAGGGGAAGCTGTGTATGAGATGGTAGAAACGGTGGTCAGTGGCTGAAGTGTCCTAGGTAGGAGAGTATGCTTGCCTGAAGAGGTGAGTTTTCAGATTGCGCCTAAAAATTGTAAGTGTCTGTGAGTGGCGGATGTGTTGAGGGAGGGTGATCCAGAGAAGGGGTGAGGATAGAGAGAAGTCTTGTAAACTGGAGTGAGAGGAGGTGACCACTGATGAAGACAGGAGAATATTGTTAGTAGTGGAGATTGCGTATAGGATGGTATCTGGAAATAAGTTGATTTAGATAGGAAGGCGCTAGGTTGTGGAGAGCTTTGTAGGCAGGGTAGGATTTAAAATTGTATGCTTTGTGTGACTGGCAGCCATTGAAGGGTCTGACAGAGTGTGGGACTGGGATGTAGAAATGGGAGTAGAGGTGGATGAGTCACAGCAGAGTTCATGATGGACTGTAACAGGGCTAAATGGTTGGTGGGGAGGCTGAAGAGCAGAGAGTATAATCTCCATATGTTAGAGTGTTTTCCACTCCAAACATCTATTTGAAACAATAACTATATGCTACAACACTGGCGTTGGCAACTTACCAGTTACTGGTACAGCCTATGATTTCCTCAACTAGCACTGCTGCTGTATCTGAGCATGTTTGACAACTTTTATTGAATTATGAGGGAAACAGCAAAAAAAACATGAGAGTATTTGTTACATCAAATTTACGCTATTTAAGGCAAGGTAATCCGAATTATGCAGCGTGTCTTTACTCTCAAATCCTCAATTTTTAAACATTACTGAAAATAGATACCATGTCTGCAGATCCACACAAAAGATACGCAGCGGCTGTGGAGGTAAACAGCATTCTAATAAAGTGAACACAGCTTATGATGACTCATCTATTTCGCTGGCCCACATGGAGAGAGAAATGCATTCCAATTACAATAAATATTTGTAGCTAATGCTTAATTCAGTAATCCATCGATTCATGAGACAAACTGCTACCGTCATGATGAAGTTCTGACTTTTATGCTGACACCTAACAGATTATCTCCAGGTTATTAAAATGTTATATTAGGTAAGGGTTTATATCTGCTCATTCCACCCACTGCTTGTCTCAGCAGCCTTCTATTTACATTTAAAAAGAATCTGTACTGTCCGATTTGTACAATAAAAAACATACCAATCGAGTCACTGTGATCTCCTGGATCCCTCTTTGCTGTTTCCGCTGCTCCCTGACGCGATCCTGGTTTTTAATTGCCAGTTTTATGCAGTGTTTACAAACAAAAAACATGGCCGCTAACCAGGAAGTGATGTCTGTGTATATATAGATATATATATACACACACACACACACACACACACACACATACACACACTAATATGTGTGTGTGTGTGTGTATGTATGTATGTGTGTGCAGTCTGAGATTAGTCACAGTTTGCATGTGACAGGCAGCAGCTCCCTTCTCTCTTAGCCTCACAAACTGCAATAAACAAAGCACATACACAGAGCCTGCAGGGGGCGTGGAGGGGGAGTGCATAACTTCTCCCTATCACTGCATTCCTCTCTGGCTTGACAAAGGAAAGAAGATTAGGTACATTACAGAGACAGTGCAACTAGAAAAGGCTGCAGTAATCCAGACCACATTAGAACAGGTATAGGAACTTATAGGATAGAAGAAATATGGCTGAAGATTTTGTTACAGAGTCTCTTTAATACTAAAATAGAAAGGCCTTTATTTTATTAACACTGATTTTAAAATACTTGTATGATCTGAATTGTGTGTTGCCGGATTTCAGGCAAGGCCACAAAGACCATGGCCAGGCTGTAGGCAGCAGGGTGGCAGTTGCAGTTAGCCTGCCGAACATTCTACACAGAGTGTGCACATCGCGATGGGCAGCTACCAACAGGTCCGGCACTAGGAAGGATGAAGAGGCAGCAAACAGGCTTCCATCATGTCACTAACTGTCCTCAGAGGAGCTTATAATTCTAATCCATGCTGGGGAGGGGGGGTGTTGTTAAAAGTGCGGTGGGCAGAACCCATTGGAAAACAGAGAGGTATGCAGTGCATTATCGGATGACAAATGCGCTTACAGTTGCAGTGAAGTATACTTTTTGTGTATTGTATGCTTCGCTGCAATGGCATAACTAAGGAGCTTGGGCCCTAGTGCGAGGTTTACATGGGGCCCCAAGCACACTATTGAGGTGGAGCACCAAAACCTACCAAGGACAGCTAAAGTGTCAGAGGTGTGATCAAAGTTAAGGATGACCACTATGCAATGCACATATAGAGGTGATCGTAACCAGTATAGCACCAAGTAAAAGCTAATAAGATGGATAAAGAAGGGCCCCTCTGGTCCTGGGGCCCCGGTGCGGCTGTAACCTCTGCACCCCCTATTGCTACGCCACTGCTTCCCTGTATGCATCACATTGCAAGTGTAACACGTGGTTTGACTTTTAACCTCTTTTGCGATCCTGCTTTTTCAGCATGTGCCCCAATGTGCAGGTAGTGTTACCAGCTAAACAAAAGCTAAAACAATAATAAAAACTGTTACAGGTTGTGTTAAGATTGAGGGAAAGCTTTCCATTCATTTTACTTCTACTGAAATACATTTGGTCTCTTGTATAAAGTCTAAGCAGAGTAGTCCTGCTATTGCTTACATGCATGGTAAACCTGGAAAGGGAAAGGAGTGGACAGCTTATATTAAATGTAAACTAATAACAGGTGTACTGTATAAATTGATGAAGAGATGCTGGCAAACCTATAACTGGCTGTGACAAATCCTGGCAGCCAGCTGGACACTAGAAAAATCACTTGGATTATTTCCCACAAATGGCCTCTGGCCGCATGGCAATCGCCATCTTGAACTTTTCGCCAAAGACTTGCGTTTTTGCCGCATGGACTACCAATAACGGTATTTGAACTGTATTTTAAGACATTCTGTTTCTCTTTCATCTCTACTCTCTATCAAACCAATCTGTTCTGTCGGACAGGTATATTTATCTGTGGGTTAAATTAGACTGTGTGTATGTAGTTTTAGAATAAAACGAAGTATTTTATTATTCAGTCTGGTGCCTGTTCTGGTCACCTGATTGCTGTTACAACGAGCCTGCCCTCTTAAGAGTCATCCTACTGCATTGTATTATTTTCTTATAAAGTGTCATTTGCTAATTAGGTTGTAA